>NW_017215650.1:0-13753 GCF_001704415.2 Capra hircus
CACTTATCAATAATTACCTTAAAGTAAATGGTTGAACGCCCAACCAAAAGACAGAGACTGGCCGAATGGATAAAAAACAAGACCCTACTATATGCTGCTTACAAGAGACCCACCTCAAAACAAGGACACATACAACTGAAAGTGAAGGGCTGGAAAAAGATATACCATGCAAATAGAGACCAAAGAAAGCAGGAGTGGCAATACTCATATCCGATAAAATAGACTTTAAAACAAAGGCTGTGAAAAGAGACAAAGAAGGCCACTACATAATGATCAAAGGAACAATCCAAGAAGAAGATATAACAATTATAAATATATATGCCCCAATATAGGAGCCCCGCAATATGTAAGACAAATGCTAACAAGTATGAAAGGGGAAATCAACAAATAACACAATAATAGTGGGAGACTTTAATACCCCACTCACACCTATGGACAGATCAACTAAACAGAAAATTAACAAAGAAACGCAAAACTTTAAATGATACATTAGATCAGTTAGACCTAATTGATATCTATAGGACATTTCACCCCAAAACAATGAATTTCACTTTTTTTTCAAGTGCTCATGGAACCTTCTCCAGGATAGATCACATCCTGGCCATAATCTAAACTTGATAAATTCAAAAAAATCGAAATCATTCCAAGCATCTTTTCTGACCATAATGCATTAAGATTAGATCTCAATTACAGGAGAAAAACTATTAAAAATTCCAACATATGGAGGTTGAACAACACACTTCTGAAATAACCAACAAATCACAGAAGAAATCAAAAAAGAAATCAAAATATGCATAGAAACTAATGAAAATGAAAACACAACAACCCAAAACCTGTGGGACACTATAAAAGCAGTGCTAAGAGGAAAGTTCATAGCAATACAGGCATACCTCAAGAAACAAGAAAAAAGTCAAATGAATAACCTAACTCTGCAACTAAAGCAACTAGAAAAGGAAGAGTTGGAGAACCCCAGAGTTAGTAGAAGGAAAGAAATCTTAAAAATTAGGGCAGAAATAAATGCAAAAGAAACAAAAGAGACCATAGCCAAAAATTAACAAAGCCAAAAGCTGGTTCTTTGAAAGGATAAATAAAATTGACAAACCATTAGCCAGACTCATCAAGAAGCAAAGAGAGAAAAATCAAATCAATAAAATTAGAAATGAAAATGGAGAGATCACAACAGACAACACAGAAATACAAAAGATTATAAGAGACTACTATCAGCAGTTGTATGCCAATAAAATGGACAACGTGGAAGAAATGGACAAATTCTTAGAAAAGTACAATTTTCCAAAACTGAACCAGGAAGAAATAGAAAATCTTAACAGACCCATCACAAGCACAGAAATTGAAACGGTAATCAGAAATCTTCCAGCAAACAAAAGCCCAGGTCCAGACGGCTTCACAGCTGAATTCTACCAAAAATTTCGAGAAGAGCTAACACCTATCCTCCTCAAACTCTTCCAGAAAATTGCAGAGGAAGGTAAACTTCCAAACTCATTCTATGAGGCCACCATCACCCTAATACCAAAACCTGACAAAGATGTCACAAAAAAGGAAAACTACAGGCCAATATCACTGATGAACATAGATGCAAAAATCCTCAACAAAATTCTAGCAATCAGAATCCAACAACACATTAAAAAGATCATACACCATGACCAAGTGGGCTTTATCCCAGGGATGCAAGGATTCTTCAATATCCGCAAATCAATCAATGTAATTCACCACATTAACAAATTGAAAAATAAAAACCATATGATTATCTCAATAGATGCAGAGAAGGCCTTTGACAAAATTCAACATCCATTTATGATAAAAACTCTCCAGAAAGCAGGAATAGAAGGAACATACCTCAACATAATAAAAGCAATATATGACAAACCCACAGCAAACATTATCCTCAATGGTGAAAAATTGAAAGCATTTCCCCCTAAAGTCAGGAACAAGACAAGGGTGTCCTCTTTCACCGCTACTATTCAACATAGTTCTGGAAGTTTTGGCCACAGCAATCAGAGCAGAAAAAGAAATAAAAGGAATCCAAATTGGAAAAGAAGAAGTAAAACTCTCACTGTTTGCAGATGACATGATCCTCTACATGGAAAACCCTAAAGACTCCACCAGAAAATTACTAGAGCCTAATCAATGAATATAGTAAAGTTGCAGGATATAAAATCAACACACAGAAATCCCTTGCATTCCTATACACGAATAATGAGAAAGTAGAAAAAGAAATTAAGGAAACAATTCCATTCACCATTGCAACGAAAAGAATAAAATACTTAGGAATATATCTACCTAAAGAAACTAAAGACCTATATATAGAAAACTATAAAACACTGATGAAAGAAATCAAAGAGGACACTAATAGATGGAGAAATATACCATGTTCATGGATCGGAAGAATCAATATAGTGAAAATGAGTATACTACCCAAAGCAATTTACAAATTTAATGCAATCCCTGTCAAGCTACCAGCCACATTTTTCACAGAACTAGAACAAATAATTTCAAGATTTGTATGGAAACACAAAAAACCTCGAATAGCCAAAGCAATCTTGAGAAAGAAGAATGGAACTGGAGGAATCAACTTGCCTGACTTCAGGCTCTACTACAAAGCCACAGTCATCAAGACAGTATGGTACTGGCACAAAGACAGACATATAGATCAATGGAACAAAATAGAAAGCCCAGAGATAAATCCACACACATATGGACACCTTATCTTTGACAAAGGAGGCAAGAATATACAATGGAGTAAAGACAATCTCTTTAACAAGTGGTGCTGGGAAAACTGGTCAACCACTTGTAAAAGAATGAAACTAGATCACTTTCTAACACCGTACACAAAAATAAACTCAAAATGGATTAAAGATCTAAATGTAAGATCAGAAACTATAAAACTCCTAGAGGAGAACATAGGCAAAACACTCTCAGACATAAATCACAGCAGGATCCTCTATGATCCACCTCCCAGAATTCTGGAAATAAAAGCAAAAATAAACAAATGGGATCTAATTAAAATTAAAAGCTTCTGTACAACAAAGGAAAATATAAGCAAGGTGAAAAGACAGCCTTCTGAATGGGAGAAAATAATAGCAAATGAAACAACTGACAAACAACTAATCTCAAAAATATACAAGCAACTTCTGCAGCTCAATTCCAGAAAAATAAACGACCCAATCAAAAAATGGGCCAAAGAACTAAATAGACATTTCTCCAAAGAAGACATACGGATGGCTAACAAACACATGAAAAGATGCTCAACATCACTCATTATTAGAGAAATGCAAATCAAAACCACAATGAGGTACCACTTCACACCAGTCAGAATGGCTGCGATCCAAAAATCTGCAAGCAATAAATGCTGGAGAGGGTGTGGAGAAAAGGGAACCCTCCTACACTGTTGGTGGGAATGCAAACTAGTACAACCACTATGGAGAACAGTGTGGAGATTCCTTAAAAAATTGCAAATAGATCTACCTTATGACCCAGCAATCCCACTTCTGGGCATACACACGGAGGAAACCAGAATTGAAAGAGACACATGTACCCCAATGTTCATCGCAGCACTGTTTATAATAGCCAGGACATGGAAACAACCTAGATGTCCATCAGCAGATGAATGGATAAGAAAGCTGTGGTACATATACACAATGGAGTATTACTCAGCCGTTAAAAAGAATTCATTTGAATCAGTTCTGATGAGATGGATGCAACTGGAGCCAATTATACAGAGTGAAGTAAGCCAGAAAGAAAAACACCAATACAGTATACTAACACATATATATGGAATTTAGGAAGATGGCAATGACGACCCTGTATGCAAGACACAGATGTGTATAACGGACTTTTGGACTCAGAGGGAGAGGGAGAGGGTGGGACGATTTGGGAGAATGGGAATTCTAACATGTATACTGTCATGTAAGAATTGAATCGCCAGTCCATGTCTGACGTAGGGTGCAGCTTGCTTGGGGCAGGTGCATGGGGATGACCCAGAGAGATGTTGTGGGGAGGGAGGTGGGAGGGGGTTCATGTTTGGGAACGCATGTAAGAATTTAAGATTTTAAAATTTAAAAAAAATAAATAAATAAAAAAAATTAAAAAAAAAATAAATAAAGCTAAAAAAAAAATAAAAAAAAAAAAAAAAGAAAACCTATGTGTTTCCACCCCAGAGACACTGATGAAGGTTTTCATAACACTGAGTCAAAGGTAGAGTCTCTGACAAGATTAGGGTGTAAGAGGGTTGTTAAAGTTGCTCAGTCATGTCCTTGCAACCCCATGGATAGTCCATGAAATTCTCCAGGCCAGAATACTGTAGTGGGTGGCCTTTCCCTCCTCCAGGGGATTGCCCCAACCCAGGGATTGAACCCAGGTCTCCTGCATTGCAGGCAGATTCTTTACAACTGAGTGACAAGGGAAGCCCAAGAATACTGCAGTGGGTAAGCAGGGTTTCCACTCCCTTAATCTCATCTCAGGGGGTCAGTTAGCTAATTTTAATGCACTTCTCTGGTCATTTTAATCTTGCTTCAGGTGGTTTCTTGGCTGTTTCTCCCTTGATAAGCAACTGTTCAATGGTGGTTTAGTCACATTGTTATGACCCCATGGACTGTAGCATGCTAGGCTCCTCTGTACATGGGATTTTCCAGGCAGGGATACTGGATTTGGTTTCCATCTCCTTCTCCAGGGGATCTTCCTGACCCAAGAATCAAACTCAGGTCTCCTGCACTGAATGAACCACCAGGGAAGCCCTTATAACTCAGAGAAGTTTAGAATGGCTGGAGTCAGGCCTACAAGAAATGTGGGAGAGGAGGTCTCTGTGCCTGAGAGTCCCAAAGGGCTCCACTTGGTTTTAGGATGCCTTGGCCTTCTGATGAATTCTGGAAACATATTTTTCCTCATAATGCTGAGGGAGAAAAAAAATAAAAAACTTTTAAAAGCTTTCATTTGAGATGCTGGCTTCCTAAAGCCATACATCAGTATACAATAAATAAGTAATTAGAAAATGTTGAAGTATGAAAAAATTTATTTTTCCCACCAAAAGCACTGCTTTCTGAAGGAAACTGGTTTCTCAGTTCAACCACATTACGGCATTTAAAATTTATAATTATTACCAGGACAATGGAAAAGCATTGAGGCATTTGAAGCAAAAGAAACATTCAGTTCAGTTCAGTCGCTCATTCGTGTCAGACTCTTTGCGACCCCATGAATTGCAGCATGCCAGGCCTCCCTGTCCATCACCAGCTCCCGGAGTTCACTCAAACTCAAGTCCATCTAGTCGTTGATACCATCCAGCCATCTCATCCTCTGTGGTCCGCTTCTCCTCCTGCCCCTAATCCTTCCCAACATCAGAATCTTTTCCAATGAGTTACCTCTTCGCATCAGGTGGCCAAAGTACTGGAGCTTCAGCTTTAGCATCATTCCTTCCAAAGTAATCCAGGGCTGAACTCCTTTAGAATGGACTGGTTGGATCTCCTCGCCGTCCAAGGAACACTCAAGAGTCTTCTCCAACACCACAGTTCAAAAGCATCAATTGTTCGGTGCTCAGCCTTCTTCACAGTCCAACTCTCACATCCATACATGACCACTGGAACAACCACAGCCTTAACTAGATGGACCTTTGTTGGCAAAGTAATGTCTCTGCTTTTCAAAATGCTATAAAGTTTGATCATAAGTTTTCTTCCAAGGAGTAAGCATGTTTTAATTTCATGGCTGCAGTCACCATCTGCAATGATTTTAGAGCCCCCCCAAAATAAAGTCTGACGCTGTTTCAACTGTTTCCCCATCTATTTCCCATGAAGTGATGAGACCAGATGCCATGATCATCGTTTACTGAATGTTGAGCTTTAACCAACTTTTTCACTCTCCTCTTTCACTTTCATCAAGAGGCTTTTTAGCTCCTCTTCACTTTCTGCCATAAGGATGGTGTCATCTGCATATCTGAGGTTATTGATATTTTGCCTGGCAATCTTGATTCTAGCTTGTGCTTCTTCTACAGTGTTTCTCATGATATACTCTGCATATAAGTTAAATAAGCAGGTTGACAATATACAGCCTTGACGTACTCCTTTTCGTATTTGGAACCAGTCTGTTGTTCCATGTCCAGTTCTAAAACCAGAATGGATTCAACACTAGCCTAATCTCAGACACTCAAAGCTTCAGAAAAACAAGAACTTTGTATCTTTCAGATGTCAAACAGAGAAGTCAGAGAGCACTGCCTGAGGGCTTTCAGTTTGCAGATTAATAACTCCACAGTGCACAGCTCATCACAGTGTTGCAACTGTTCTTTCTGAGCAGCTGATAGAACAACTAAGATATCAACTCTTCATGGCCTCCATTAAACATTTCTTTGTTCTTGAGTCTATGAGACTGTGACTGGAGACTGGTCTTAGTTGCATGTACTTACTGATCTATACTGGCCTTGGCTGCTGTTGTTCAGTTTCTAAGTCATGTCTCTTTGCAACCCTATGTACTACAGCATGCCGGGCTTCCCTGTCCTCCACTATGTTTTGGAGTTTGCCCTTCAGGTCTATGGCTTTGCTTTCTCTTTTATAAGAAGATGTGAGATCAAATTTCTAACATCGGTTGGATCATAGAAAAAGCAAGAGAATTCCAAAAGACATCTACTTCTGCTTCATTGACTATGCTAAAACCTTTGACTGTGATCACAACAAACTGCTCCAAAATTGGGAATACCAGACCACTTACCTGCCTCCTGAGAAACCTGAATGCAGGTTAGAAGTAATAATTAGAACAGGACATATAACAATGGACTGGTTCCAAGTTAGGAAAGAAGTATGCCAAGGCTGTATATTGTCACCCTGATTATTTAACTGGTAGAACAACTAAGATATCAACTCTTCATGGTCTCCATTAAACATTTATTTGTTCTTGAGTCTATGAGACTGTGACTGAGGCTGGTCTTAGTGGCAGGTACTTACTGATCTATACTGGATCAACTAAATTGAAGTCTATTAGGTCAGCCTTGGGTAAGATGACTGCACACGGTGGGCTGAAAAAGGACACTCCAAGAAATATAAGGTCCTAATCCCTGATACTTGTAAATCACCGTATCAAGAAAGAATCTTTGCAGATACAATTATGTTAAGGATCTTGATATGACCAAGAATCTCAAAATGGAGAGACTATCCTGGACTACCTGCATGATAGGCCTAAAATCCAATCTTGTTTTTGTTGTTCAGTCATTCAGTTATGTCTGAATATGTGTGACCCTGTGGACTGAAGCATGCCAGCCTTCCCTCTCCTTCACCATCTCCCAGAGCTTGCTCAAACTCACGTCCATTGAGTAAGTGATGATGACATCCAACCTCTCATCCTCTGTTGTTCCCTTCTCCTCCTGCTTTCAGTCTCTCCAAGCATCAGGGTTTTATGAGTCAGTTCTTCACACAGCTGGCCAAGTATTAGAGTTTCAGCCTCAGCATCAATACTTCTAATGAATAATTAGGATTAATTTTGTTTAGGATTGACTGGTTTGATCTCCTTGCAGTCCAAGGGACACTAAAGAGTCTTCTCCAACACCACAGCTCCAAAACTTAAATTCAGGCACTCAGACTTCTTTATGGTGCAACTCTCACATCCACACATGACTACTGGAAAAATCATAGCTTTGACTAGACAGACCTTTGTTGGAAAAGTAATTCCCCTGCTTTTCAATACACTGTCTAGGTTGGTCACAGCTTCTCTTCCAAGGAGCAAGCATCTTTTAATTCATAGCTGCAGTCACCATCTGTAGTGATTTCGGAGCCAAGAAAATAAAGTCTGTCACTGATTCCATCGTTTCCCTATCTATTTGCCATGAAGTGATGGGATCAGATGCTATGATCTTAGTTTTTATGAATGTTGAATTTTAAGGCAGCTTTTTAACTCTCCTCTTTCACCTTCATCAAGAGGCTTTTTAGTTCCTCTTCAGTTTCTGCCATTAAAGTGGTATCATCTGCATATCTGAGGTTATTGATATTTCTCCCTGCAACCTTGATTCCAGCTTGGCATTTCCCATGATGTACTCTGCATATAAGTTAAATAATGAGGGTGAAAATATACAGCCTTGATATATTTATTTCCTAATTTGGAACCAGTCCATTGTTCTATGTCCAGTTTTAATTACTACTTCTTGACCTGCATACAGGTTTCTCAGGAGACAGGTAAGGTGATCTGGTATTCCCAATTTTCAACAGTTTGTTGTGATCACAGTCAAAGGTTTCAGCATAGTCAATGAAGCAGAAGTAGATATCTTTTGGAATTCTCTGCTTTTTCTATGATCTAACCGATGTTGGCAATTTGATCTCACATCTCCTTATAAAAGAGAAGTCAAAGCCATAGGCCTGGAGGTCAGAGCCTTGAGCCCAGCTACAACATTGAGCCTCACAAGTTTATTCTGAGGCCTTGAAATCTAGTAGATTTGTCCTGCTAACAAATTTAAGTTGCTTCGGAATAGTGATCTCCTTCCTTCCTTTTTCTCCATTTTGGAATAGAACGTCTATAACTATTTTCCTATTCCTGCTCCTCTTACTTTGTATTTCAGAACATCTAATTTGCTTTCTAGTTTCATGTGTCCACAGATAGAGAGGGATTTTTTTCTCCTTGATGAATCATACATAGTCTCACACATATCTGATTTAAATGATATAAACTGTGAGATTTGAGAGTTTTTAATCTAATGGTATGCTGGTAGATCTTGAAATTGACCTATACTTTAATCAATTATGAGATTTGGGAGTGCTGGAAAGTGATAAATATATTTTCCATGTGTCATGGATATAAATCCTTTAGACCAAAGGAAAGACTGTGGTAGAATCTTACAAAAATATGTATGCTAAAGTATATCTGATAATCCCTAGGAGCTGTAAATATTTGGGAAGGATCTTTGCAGATATGATTAATTTAAGGGATTTTGGAGATGGATTATCAAATCCTTGGATAATCAAATTATCATATCCAAATAATCCTTGGATTATCTGTCAGGGCCCTCAATGAAACCACAGGTGTCCTTATAAGAGAGAGGCAGGGTAAGCTTATCAAAGAATACAGAGAAGAGAATGTGACCATGGTGGTAGAGATCAGAGTGACATGACCGCAAACCAAGGAATGCTGGAAGCCACCAGAAGCTGGACGAAGCTGGAATAAATTCTCTTTTACAGCACTTGGAGGATCTGTGACTCTGCCAACACCTTGATTTTGGCCTAGTGACAGTGATTTCAGCGTAATACATTTTGAGGAATAAATCTCTGCTGCCCTAAGCCAACTAGGAAACTGATACACTGGAATGAAGAATCTCTTCTACATGTTTCTCCCCTCCTCTTTCATTCTGATAGTTGCTCTTTTTGTGTGTGTCTAAATTTCAGAAAGCAAGAGCAAAATGGGAAAAGGCTAGGGCCTTTTCAAGTCTCTGCTTACAACTAGCTTGCTGATAGCCCTCAGGTAAAAGTAAGTCACATGAATGGTACCTGAGTGGCTCAGAGTCAAAGTGAGAGGGTTCTGCAACTTTGCATAGCAAAGGATGTGAATATGGGCTAAAAGGAAGGTCAGGGTAATTTTGTAGTTAGCCATCCATGTTTATTTTCTCTGAAGTTGATTTTTATCTTTGAGTCTGTCTCTGGCTAAATCCCCCTTATTTTCAGATTTTTATCTTTCTTAATGCTAACACTACTATGGTATAATTTTATTTTCACAATCATAGCATTTTCCCTCAAGGCTAATTTCACTGGTTCTCACTAGAATGTAATCTCAGTGGGGGCAAGCACACAGTCCTTCTCATCTTTATATCTCCAGTGACTAATGTAGACCCTTTGATATAGGGTCTACATATGCTAATTCAACTACCATACAAATTATATTCTGCTACATTTGACATTCTTCTAATGCACTAAAAAAAACTATTAATATTTTTATGTCAAAGAATTTTAAATAAATATATTACAACTTCTTTTTCTTTGGGCAGATAAGTTTATATACTTTTAATTCTCATTTCATATATTATGAATTGTTTAAAAAATCAAAGTTGAAAATCTTTAACTGCCATTTAAAAAGTAAGGCAACCTTAATTGTCATTGATTATATTCAAACAACTTGGACAAATTATTAATATTGAAATTTTCTTTTCAATTTATATTTTCTATCATTCTCCAATTTATTTTCCCAAGAAACTTTAGGAAATAGATTGAAAATACCATAAAGTAATTTTTGCTCACACACTTCCATTTGTTGTGCTCAATCATCCAGTAATGTCTAACTTTTGCAACCCCATGGATTGGGATTTTTGAAGCAAGAATACTGGATTGGGTTGCCATTTCTTCTTCCAGAGGATCTTCCTAACCCAGTGATTGAACCCATGTATCATGTCTACACCTCTTGCATTGCAGGCAGATTCTTTACATCTGAGCTGCCAGGGAAGCCACACATCCAATTAAAATTTACCTATTGTTGAACAAATATGTTCAAGTGTCTGATATTCCTTTTAAAAATTATTAATAAGTTGTAACTGGTTGGATTTTTTTCAACTGTTTTTGCAACTCTGAAATTTTAAGTATAAAATGAACATTACTCTGCCGTTTTACTTTGGTTTTGTACAAAGTGAATAAGCCATGACCTTAACTTTAGCTAGAAATGCTGGTGAAAAAACTAAATGCTGAAAAATGTATTTAATGCTTCAAACACACACACACACCTTCCTCTTTACATGACTTCTTATTGATATTACTTTTTATCCTGTTTATCCTTTTTCTGATATTGATATTACTATTTTTAATTATAATGATAATAAATGGAATTAATTCCAGCAGTATCACTTTATTGTTTTATATTTGTTCCTACTTTGATAAATATTTATGGAAAAGAAAAAGAGAAGTGGTAGCTAACATTGTCTAGAAAAATATTTTAGACACATTCCCCATAAGGTCCCCCAAACAGCTGTGCCACTGTGCCTCCATCCAAAAGCACTTGTCAAGCTCTGGGCCTTATGAGCATAAAGGGTGCCAACTTTGCTGGCCTGTGCCAAACTGGGTAGTGCCTGATGCTGACTCAGATCCAGCTGGAATTGGTTTTAAAAACTCTAAAATCAGTACATTTTTATTTAGGAAGAAAATCATACATTCCTAACTTCTTTTTCTTTATATCACTTTTGAAAAAATATGAACTGTTGAGAATAAGAATCACAGTATGAGTGTACTTTCTGAAATCATATTTGCCATTTTTCAGCTTCCAGATCACAAGAATTTCATATTATCTGAAAAACTGGATCTCAGCCATTCAAATATAATTATTTATCAAACTTTTTTTGGCAAAAAGACTACAGTGCATAGTAGCTTAATTTGCACACATGCAAGCAATACAAACATTCTGATTCATTGAACAACTATTAGCTGAACGGCAGTCACTAAATTCAGTCATCCTAGTCAAGCTAGTGGTCTATATAGATGCAGTTTCAATGAAAATAATAGCAAGTGTCAAAATAAATAGCAAATGTAATAAATTAAAGTTCATGACATATTAGATAATTTTAGTTCTTACATAAATTTAAGGAGACCACAGTGAAGGTCAACAGATCAACAATGACAAAGATATCCCATGGAAGCCTTATAAAATGTGTCTTGTCTTGAAATATTTAATAAGAAAATTTTAGTTGCAATCATTGCTAGCCAAGTCATAATAGTTTTCTTAGGAAAATGAATAAACTATAAAAATAGAACAGGCTTTCATCACCAAAAGTGTATTATCTGTAGCCTGATATTATTACCACCAAAACCACCAACCAAAAGTTGAAAACATTAATTGAAATAATAGTTCAAAAGTTTATTTTTATTTTATTAATTTAAATGTATTTATTTTAATTGGAGGCTAATTGCTTTACAATATTGTATTGGTTTTGCCATACATCAACATGAATCTGCCACAGGTGTACACATGCTCCCCATCCTGAACCCCACCTCTCACCTCCCTCCCTGTACCATCCCTCTGGGTCATCCCAGTGCACCAGCCCCAAGACAATGAAGGAAATGGAAAATCAAAATACAAATTTGATTCTCTGGTAAGCATGAAAATATTTCAGAATTGAAAAAAAAAAACCCGCAAAGTATTGCACTACTCACATCGTGCCATGTTAGCTACCAGTGTGCTGTATTGATAAAAGAAAGAAATTACTACAAAAGGTAATGCATCCCCTCCTCTGCTTTCCGTGGAGGCTTAATTATTGATTTCACTATACTGAAGTATTTATTCATAGCCCTTCTCAGGCAGACAATGTGAAATTATTTTAAATATTTCTGTATATAAAGATTATGTACAGCAGTAATTATCACACAAAGTAAATGTAAATAAAGTGTCAGGGCAAATGTTAAATAAATGGTAATTATTGCTTATTACTTCTAAAATTAAAATAAGTGTTTCTTTCACTAGTTAAATTTGTTGCAGTGGGATATTAACTTTTTGATTATGAACACAGATCACTGGTGTAAAATCTAATCCAGGTCACCTTAACCACTCACAATCCACTGGTAAAGTGGGAACTTGGAAGATTTCTGTACACCAAATGAAAATATAAAACTTTGTTTATACACATGTATGCATGTTGCCCCCTTGGTTTTCTTTCATGGCATGTTAAGTCACTTCAGTTGTGTTCAACTCTTTGTGTACCTATGGACTGTAGTCTGCTAGGCTCCCCTATCCATGAGGTTCTCCAGACAAGAATACAGCAGTGGGTTGACATGCCCCTCCTTCAAGGGATCTTCCCAAAACTAGGAATTGAACCTGAGTCTCTTACATCTCTTGCATTGGCAGGCTGGTCCTTTACAACTAGTGCAACCTGGGAAACCCCTTGGTTTCCTTACTAACATCTTAAAATAATCATTGACATGATGTCTTGCAATAAGTAAAATTACCTCATCAGTTGGACATTATCGATGGCAATTTTTCTGTTAATATGTTTTTCCAGCATCCCTTAAGAAATTCTGTTGAGAGAATTTAATAGTAATTTGGAGAATAATTATAGAAGCCATCAGTTGAACATTTTTCTTTAGTAAATATTAACAAAGAAAAGAGAAAAAATCACATATCTTCAATAAAGGTAATCAATTTATGAATACAAAAGTATACACAATGTACTCATGCCCATATTAATTTTTTTCGAATAAAACCTATTTCTACTCTGTATCATCTAATATGTGCAAAAGCATTTAATCAACAAAAAATGAGCATATAGAAATATTACAGCATCCTCTTTTAGAGTATCAGGGTAAATTTAAGAATAAGCAACTTATATCTGATGCATGCTTAGGCAATTCATGAAATTTTAAAAAGAAGTATTGCAAATTAAATGAATCTCTAAACAGGTATTTAATGATTTTAGTTGTTGTTTGTTGTTGTTGTTGTTGAATAACAATGTTTCAAAACAAGAGTCCTTCTACAGTAACATGTGAAAGTGCATTGATGGTACCTGATAAGAGTCCACATCGCACATCTCTCTCAGAGGTCTCCAAGGTGCTACTAGAGTTTACCAATATTTGATGGGATCTAGAGCTATCATACATTAAAGATTTTATTACATTTAGGGCTGGCTAGGGACCTGTAATGGAGACGGTAATGGCAACCCATTCCAGTGTTCTGTCTGGCAAATCCCATGGACTGAGGGCCTGGAAGTCTGCAGTCCATGGGGTTCCTCAGAGTCATACACGACTGAGCGACTCACTTCACTTTCACTTTCATGCATTGGAGAAGGAAATGGCCAACCCACTCCAGTATT
>NW_017215651.1:0-13753 GCF_001704415.2 Capra hircus
TTTTTCTTTTTATTATTTATTATTTTTTAAAATTTTATTTTTACTTTATTTTACTTTACAATACTGTATTGGTTTTGCCATACATTGACATGAATCTGCCACGGGTGTATACGAGCTCCCAATCCTGAATCCCCCTCCCACCTCCCACCCCATATCATTTCCCTGAATCATCCCTGTGCACCAGCCCCAAGCATCCTGTATCCTGCATCAAACATAATTTCTTACATGATAGTATACAGGTTTCAATGTCATTCTCCCAAATCATCCACCCTCTCCCTCTCCCTGAGTCCAAAAGTCCGTTCTATACATCTGTGTCTCTTATGCTATCTCGCACACAAAGGTCATCATTACCATCTTTCTAAATTCCATATATATATGTCAGTATACTGTATTGGTGTTTTTCTTTCTGGCTTACTTCACTCTGTATAATCGGCTCCAGTTTCATCCATCTCATTAGACCTGATTCAAATGTATTCTTTTTAATGGCTGAGTAATACTCCATTGTGTATATGTACCATAGCTTTCTTATCTATTCGTCTGCTGATAGACATCTAGGTTGTTTCCATGTCCTGGCTATTATAAACAGTGCTGCAATGAACATTGGGATACATATGTCTCTTTCAATTCTGGTTTCCTCGGTGTGTATGCCCAGCAGTGAGATTTCTGGGTCATAAGGCAGTTCTATTTGCATTTTTTTTAAGGAATCTCCACACTATTCTCCATAGTGGCTGTACTAGTTTGCATTCCCACCAACAGTGTAAAAGGGTTCCCTTTTCTCCACACCCTCTCCAGCATTTATTGCGTATAGACTTTTGGATTGCAGCCATTCTGACTGGTGTGAAATGGTACCTCATTGTGTTCTTGATTTGCATTTCTCTGATAATGAGTGATGTTGAGCATCTTTTCATGTGTTTGTTAGCCATCTGTATGTCTTCTTTGGAGAAATGTCTATTTAGTTCTTTGGCCCATTTTTTGATGGGATTGTTTATTTTTCTGGAGTTGAGCTGCATAAGTTGCTTGTATATTTTTGAGATTAGTTGTTTGTCAGTTGCTTCATTTGCTATTGTTTTCTCCCATTCCGAAGGCTGTCTTTTCACTTTGCTTATAGTTTCCTTTGTTGTGCAGAAGCTTTTAATTTTAACTAGATCCTATTTGTTTATTTTTGCTTTTGTTTCCAGTATTCTAGGAGGTGGACCATGGAGGATCCTGCTGTGACATTTTTAAGGCTCTTAATGATAAATAAATATTGTTAGATTATTTTCTGAAAAAAAATTCTAATTTATATTTTGTCAATAATATACTACAGTGCCTATCAGACTTTGCCTTCATTAGGATGGGGTATTCTGGTTTTTCTGTATTTTTTTTTGATGGCTATTAGGCCTCTTTATTTGGATGAAAAACATTTGAAACGTGAAACCATGTGACACAATCAGCGCCAACAGCATCACAAAACATCCTTAATTTATCAGGGTAAGAATGAATGTGTTTGTGTTATTTTATTATTTTTTACTCTTTTGCTGAAATTTCCTTTTTACCTATTCTTTCTCTAGATTGTGAGCCTAATGAAAGAAGGAATTTCAATTTTTTAGGTATATTCTTTTCTGAGGATGTCTTTATCAACTCTTAACAGTTCGTGGACAACTCATCTCAGTAATTGGCTAGTGTTCCAAATGAACTGAGAACAAAATAACTCGATTCCATTATTATTATAACATCTTAAAGGAAGATCAAATAGAATATATTGACCCAAAGTAAGGAATTTGGTTTAAGTTTTTATACCAGGACTCTCTGTGAAAGTGTCATAATGCAAGTATGTCTGAGAGCCAGTGGGAAGTGACAGAAGTAATTCATTATGAGTAACAAAGTTCTGAAATGTGAGGATGATTTCTTTCCATGAATTAGATCACATTCAAGGTTATTTGTATAATAACATGAATGTTATTAATTTGCTTTCTTGACTATGAGAGATTTGTGGTGCCAGAGCCTGTCCATTGGTTACAGCAGTCCTGTCCATAGAAATAAAAAGTGAACCACATCTGTAATGTTAAATTTGTAGTAGCCATTTTAAAAGGAACAAGTAAAGATAATATCAATAAGACATTTTTACACCAGTGTATCCAAAATACTATTAACGTATAATCAATATAAAAATCATTAATGAGACAAAAAAATGTTTTTTGCTGTCTTTGAAATCTATTGTGTATCTTATCTTACAGTTATGGCACTTCTCAAATTTGGACCAGATGCAATTCAAGTCCTCAAAATTATCATGTAGATAGTGCTATTGTATGGGGTAACCCAGGGTTTACAGTATTAGCTAGCACTTTTATGGGTTCATGCATACTAAGTCGCTTCAGCTCTGTCCAGTTTTTTATGACCCTATGGACTTTAGCTCATCAGGCTCCTCTGTCAATGCGGATTCTTCAGGCAAGAATACTGGAGTGGGTTGCCATTTTCAGGGAGTGAATAGATGTTTCAGTAACTAGAAGGATGTTTCTGGTAAGTGTCATAGTTTAGATTCCCTGGTAGCAGGCTATGAGAAGGATTTGAGTGGAAATAGTTTATTTTATAAGTGATCCCAGGAAAACATTTGTAGGGAGTGAAGAAGTGAGACAGAGAAGGGAAGGAAGCCAGTGAAAAGTGTGTTAACAAGTTACCGCTTAGGCAACTCGGCTGCTTAGAGTGCTGGGAGACAGAATTGTTCCAGCTCACAGACAAGGACACTGGGGCATTTATCTCCCAGCTCCCCATCCATCACCAGCTGACGGTTGAATCCAGGGGTTTGGACTTGCCTTGACTATGGTCCCAAAGGGCTCCACAGCTGGAAAAAGGCCCTTCAGCGGAGAGGTGGGAGATAAGCAGTGAACTCCTTAGTCCTGGAGAAGAGTCAAGAGAACACGAGCTGGAAAGTGACAGCTCCTGCTCCAGCAGGTCCCATAATCTAAGAAGGAACCTAGTAGCCTTAGGAACCCCAGAGATTTGATGAATGGCAACCTACTCCAGTATTCTTGCCTGGAGAAATCCCATGGACGGAGGAGCCTGGTGGGCTATAGTCCATGGGGTCACAAAGAGTCAGACACGACTGAACAACTTCGCTTCACTTCAGACTCTCCTTTATATCACCATGCTGTTCACTTATATGTCCCCTAACTCCTAGAACAGTTCATGGCACACAGTAGGTGTTTAATAAATAGTTGTTGAGTGTATGACTTCCCTTTGGGTTCCTGCTTTACTCTTTCTAGGCCTCTTCATGTGAATGGGAGGCATGGCTACCAGCAGTTATGGATCATATCCTTATAAGTTCCTGATCAGAAAGGGAAGAGAGGTTTTCTCTTTCTAGTGCCAGCCAAAAAAAAAAAAAAAAACCAAAACCTAAAAAAACAGCCACACCATTTGTAAACCTGAAAACAGTTAGGTCAGAAAGGTTAGGTAAAAAGGAAGTATCTAAATCTCTAGTCCCCTGGCTCCAGATTCAGTCTTCTCTGTACAAGTCAACACTGGTTTTCAATGTCTCTTATAAATACCATGCTAGTTTATGTCCAGAATAGGATGCTAAGAAGTTTCTAAAGATCTTAGCTTAAAAAAAAAAAAAAAAAAGACAGCAGAAGCTGAAGGGATTGAATGTATTTGGCAGTTTGGAGATGGCTAATTATGGTCCTGAGGTAGTTGTGGGGCCTGGACAGAACAGTCTGGGCCGACTGACAAGGAAGTCACTAGACCTCCAACTCTAGCAACCAATTCCTTCCTTTTTGACGTAGAACTAGTAGCTGAGTGTTTACAGCACTGCAAAATGTAGGGAATGTAAAAGAGAACTGTAAATAAGGAGAAGTCTGGTACCATACCTTGTGGATTGCATTATCTGAGAGAGAGCTAACACCAGAAAGGTAGGTTACTGAAAAATTACAATTTTCAGCTCTAATCACTTGTATTTTTTGCAACAGAAAATTTCAAACATGCATGAAAAGAAAGAAAATAGTATCATAAATTGTCATCATACCCATCAATACAAAACTATCAACACCTTGCTTTCTTATATGTTTGACTCATAAAAAATGTTTTAATATATTAAGGGTCTCTTTAAAATCAATTTCTCCTCTGGCATTAAGGTATAATTGACAAATATTACATAAATTTAGATGTTCAACCTGATGACTTGATTTACAGATACATTGTGAAATATTCATCACAACTGAGAGTCAATTCCTAGGTAGGTTGATAAGTCCAGGGTCCCCAAGGGAGGAGAAAGGGATCCAGAGCCCTCAAGAAGAAGAAAGGGGTCTAGGGCTCTAAAGGAGAAAAAGACAAACTTTTTTCCTACATTGCTTTATCCTAGTCAATATAACATGTAGTTTTGCTCCAGGACATGTTTCTCCTTCTTGAGAACCTTCTGACTAATCCTGTCATCTTCCAGTGTGTGTTGTGGGAGTGAGTCTGGTGAAATATATAAGGCCTTGGTAAGACTACTTAGTGGGGGCACTCTCCATCCCCCGCCCCTGTCCCCTCTCTGAGGTCTATGTCAGAAGATTTCTCTGTCCCCTTTTCATAGTTTGATAAAAATCTGCTACACAAAAATGATTGAGTTATCAAGCCTGGTTCCTGGTCCGAAGCTAAATCTTCTACTTTGGAGATCACAAATTGAACACCATTCACCATAAGCTATCACAACCAAGCCAATCCACATGTTCATCTCTTGCACTTTTGCCATTTTTCCTTTTTTTTTTCTTTTTTATGTTGAGAACTACTACTCTTTAAGCAAATTAAAAGCACACAGCAATATTATCACATTGCTGTACACCAGTTTTCTAGAACTTACCTTTTCATCTTTCATAACTGAAGGTAAAAGCTGTCGTTAATAACACCAATTTTTAGCTAAGGTATACGGAAAATTATCAAAGAATAATATGGTGATCTTGTTGTAGGTATCAATTTTGATCTTTTTTCATTTAGAGTAGAAGGGAAGAGAAATTGTTGAGCTGGTAATTAAACACTTATGAGCTGGAGCCCAAGATTTTGTTCATTCAGTCCTGCAGTGGTTCATTCATTCACACAGCATATTCTAGGCACTTTTCACACACACTGTCCATCTACCAGCAAAACAACCATGTTGAACCCCAAACTTGGGTCCAAGACCTTGGACAAGTGCTGTCCTTGAGCCTCATCTTTCTTATCTGTACAATAGGGATAAAACCTTCTTGAACAGGGAATTGTTAGAGTTGAAAGTGAGGTAAGGTCCCCAGCAATGTGCATATGTATTTTGTGACATATGTCACTGTTACTTATCTAGGTTCTGAACACATGATGAAAGAAATTAGGAGGCAGTTTCTCTCCCTTCAGAGTCCCCTTTCTCAATCTAACAGGGCAGCAAAAAACTCCCAGAGGTTCCCTCACAATGCAACGTGTGAGATGCCACAGACATCTCATGTGGGCTGATCATGCCTTCTGCCAGCTTTCTCCAGGCCTTCCCTGCAGCCCATGGGGAGCTTCAGAGCAGCAGAGGAGGGCAGAGCCTGAGCCTCACCTCTTCGCCTTCTGGGGGAGCGCCTGGGCTCAGAACAGGAGTTTCAGCGGAGTTTGCAGCTAGGTGGGATCCTTGGAGCTGGTTTGTTCGTGCTGTCCGGTCCCCCTACCCTCCTCCATCGAAGAGCCGGTGGCCTTGCCTCCCCCTTGGATGCGGCTCCTGGAAGCTTTGGCCTGACTGCCTCTTCGTCCTGCAACCCCACACACGGCCCTACTTCTCCCAGAGCCCTGACAGCAGGGCAGAGCCGGTGACCTGGAGGCGACCCCCATGGGAGGTAGTGTAGTTGCGGGAGGTGGAGACCGGGCAGGCTGTGGGTGCTCCACCCCCAGAAGCCTGTGGTTCTCCGGCCCGCCCAGCAGACCCGGAAGGCAGACTGATCTCCAGCATCCACGTGGTCGCCTCCAGGAGCAGCGGGAGCCTCACCGCGGTCAGAGCAGCGCCTGCGCCTCTCCGCTCCCGCCCCGGCCGGCACGATGCCGCCGCTGCACCCGACGGTGAAGCCCAACCCGCTGCAGAAAGCGAACCTCTGCTCGCGCCTGTTCTTCTGGTGAGCGCCCCCGGCCGTGATACGCGGCAGTCATAGCACCCTCCGCTTGCCGCGCCTTTTGGAAAGGGGTGTGGACCCTCCCAATGCTGTCCTGTTCCCTTCTGCACCCTGGAAGGCGGAGCACGACTGGGCAAGGAAGTGGGGAGCAGAGGTGGGGAGGGGATCCGGTGACCTGGTAGCGGCGGTACAGGGTCTCCTTGCCTTGCTGCCGGCAGCCCCTCCAGAGCCAGAGAGCAGGAGGCCAGAAGGCTGCCCAGGGGGAATCACAAGCCCAGTGGGAAAATGCACTGAACACCCCGCCTCTACTCTTACTGGCTTCGGCTGAACTAATCAGGAATTCCCAGTTCTGAACTGAAGCGTCTCACCCCCACCCCCACCCTCTACCCCTGTCCCCAGCCCCAAGCAAGCAGCCTTATGAACAGCTTCCTTTATCTAATCAGTGCCCTGGACCATTGTTGTTCAGTCGTTCAGCCCTGTCCAACTCTTTTGCAACCCTGTGATGGCAGCACTGCTGGTCTCCGTCCCTCACCATCTCCGGAGTTTGCCCAAGTTCATGTCCATTGCATCTGTGATGTCATCCATATAACTCATCCTTTGATACCTCTTCTCTTGCCCTTAATCTTTCCCAGCGTCAGACCCTTTTTCCAGTGAGTCATCTGTTTGCCATCAGATGACCAAAATACTGGAGTTTCAGCTTCCAGCATCAGTCCTTCCAAAGAATATTCAGGGTTGATTTCCTTTAAGATTGACTGGTTTGATCTCCTTGCAGTCCAAGGAACTCTCCGAAGTCTTCTCCAGCACCACAGTTTGAAGGCATCAGTTCTTCAGTGCTCCACCTTCTTTGCCATCTTTCAGTAATGTCCCACCTTTTCCCACATGCCCTGGTGTGACAGTGTGTTCCAGCTCCACTGGGTTCCCTCTTGCCCCCATGTCTATGGACCATGTATTTCTTTCCCTCTCCCTTTCTCCCTGTGTGGCTCTCACTGTATAACCTGGTTCCTAGTTGGGGCAAATTTCACATGGGTAAAAAAATGAGAGGTTTTTTATTTAATGATTGGGAACACTATTCTTGAACATGTTTTGCTTTTGCCTGGGACACACAGTCAGGACTGGAGGATTTATTTGATCGGCCCGTTTCCTTATTGTGAATTATCTCCACGTCCACCTTTGAGGATCACTCTTGGGATAGGATCCCTGAAGCCTGGGAGGTCTTTCCCAAACTCTAGACTTCAGAAAAAGCAGTTCATGGTCTTGATGCCCGTGGTCCTGCCCAGGAATCATTTGGTTCTGAAACCACTGAAGGGTCCCTGAGCCCAGAGGAAACACACAGTTGAAAAACAGCTCAGAGAGTTGCAGCTCTTAACTAAAGTGTTCCATGTGGTAGCTGGGGCCACTAACTCTGTGGTCCTGAACCTTTGGGCTTTAATCACACTTGGATGATTACTGGTTGTTTTATTTCTGTACCATAACCAATTTATATTTCCCCAAATTCTAGTATTTCCTTCTTTTATGGGACAGCCTGGGGAATCTCCAGGGATTGAGATTTCCAATGTTTATTTTGATGGTGGTGTATTTAGTGTATGTAGCTTCATCTCTTGGCCATTTGGTGGCCCTTAAGGAAAGAGGAGCCTAGAAGAAGGAATATGGGTATGGTTACTATACATAAAAATAAAGTAGGAAAAATTCTCCTTAACTTCAGGCCAGGAGCAAGGAACTTTCCAAACACCTTCTGTTTGTGAATTTTCAAAATGTGTGTGCCTGGAAATGGGAACGTGAGGACTTTTCATTGATTTGGGTAGGCACCCATTTCCAGTTTTCCTGCTGGAGGGAAAGGCACTATTACCTCTTATTTTATACTTGAAGGCACTGAAGCAGAGAGGTTGAGTAAGTTGCTTACCGCCCACACAGCCAGTAAGTAATGGAGCAGGATCCCAAGTCAAGCAGTCTGGCTCTGAAGACGGTGTCCCTTGTATATGTAACTGATGTCACCAGATTGGTCTCCTTCCTTGTGCTGAGCTCCTAGCCCAGGCTAAGACCCCTTTTCTTGGCTGAAGAGGTTGTTTTTCCACTCAGCTTCCCACAACCAATAACTAAACTGATGGTGAGACTGGAGCAGCACAAGTTTTATTCAATGACCAAAGAATGGAGAGGCGAGAGCTTAGTTCACAAATCAGCTTCTCAACCCAATTTGGGTCAAGGTAAAAGCAAGGAAATTGAATCAATAGACGGAGGAATATTCATGACTTATCTGAGAACAAGGATGTGGTTTGGACCTGAAACTAAGGCAACACTCATTTTTAGTCCTTGTGTGGGTTGTCATGACCGTTGCCAGCTGTCACGGCCCGGGTGAGTATGCCATTTAGCATTACTAATATTTTACAGCAAATGCATAAATGAGGCTCAGGGCCTACGGGTAGGTTAGGTTTTTCCCCATTTGGGGCCTGAAAGGGAAAGGTAGTCGCCACAGTCATGGGCCAACTCTTTGCGACCCTGGTGGAATGTAGCCCACCAGGTCCTCTGTCCGTGGAAATCCCCAGGCAAGAGTACTACAGTGGGTTACCATTTCCTCCTCCAATTTGGGCCTAGCTAGTTCTAACCAGTTTTTCTTTTTCTCTGTAACTTCCTCCTTTGGGCCTGAGACTCAGACAAAAGCAGGAAGTGAAACTGAAAGAGTTAGTTACTCAGTCATGTCCAACTCTTCGTGACCCCATGGACTGTAGCCTGCCAGGCTCTTCTCTCCATGGGATTCTCCAGGCAAGAATACTGGAGTGGGATAGCCTAAAATAAATATGATTGTCAGCTGGCTGAAGTCCCAATTCTCACACCCAGATAAAGACCAGATAAAACTAATGAGGCAGCTGGGGACCAAAAAGCAGGAGGAGAATAATTGTAAGGGGTCCTAAGAGGGGCAGAAGCCCAGGAAGCTGAGGATTGCCCTTTTGATACTGTCCCAGGTTTGGTTCAGTTAGGGCCCTTCTTGTTCTGAATATTGGATCAATCGACTTTCTCTTTGAATTTTTATTGGAGTATAGTTTGATTAATAATGTTGTGTTAGTTTCTGCTCTATAGCAAAGTGAATCTCTTTATACATATACATATGCACACTCTTTTTAGATTCTTTTCCTATGTAGGCCATTACAGATTATAGAATAGAGTTCTCTGTGCTATACAGTAGGTCCTTCTTAGTTATCTGTTTTATATATTACAGTGTGTGTATGTCAATCCCAGTGCCCCAATTTGTCCCTCCTCTCACCCCCGGTAACCATAGCTTTTTTTTTCTCCTACATCATGACTCTCAGTCTATTTTTTAAAGAGTTCATTTATTGCCTTTTACGTAAATTCCACATATAGTCCAATATCATATGATATTCATCCTTCTCTGTCTGCAAGCAGGTCTTCTCTAACAGTCAGGTTTACACTGTCTTCTACTTGACCACTCACATTAACATAGAAACAACAAGAAATAGCTGCAAGGGCACGGATTCCTCCTTGATCAGCCAGCAGGTAATCAGGAGCTATGCAGTGCTTGAGTGTCATGTGGACCAGAGGCCCAGTGAAGATTTCATATTTCTAAAGTTACAGCTGGGTTTCTTTAGTTGCCCAGGCCATATTCTGGTGCCTTTTTTTTTTTTTTTTGCTTTTAATTAGATTTTTATTTTTTATTTTTTTTAATTTTATTTTTACTTTATTTTACTTTACAATACTGTATTGGTTTTGCCATACATTGACATGAATCCACCACGGGGTGTATACCAGTACCCTTTTTTTTGTTTGTTTGTTTATTTTTTAGTAGCTTTGGCTTTATGAATTGCTTCTCGTGCTAGGCTTCACTAAGGATGCTACAGGGGCGACAGCTCCTTCCATTACCAGTCCCAGTCCAGCTCCCTCCTGACTAGATGAATGGCTCCATTTAGATGGGAGGTGGGGTGAGTGTAATTAAAATCTCAATGTGACCTAGATTGGGGTGTGCACCTCTTATAGCCCAGTATCCACTAGTAGAGTTTTCTTGGAGACAATTAATGTTCCATTGTGGGGCTTCCCTGGTGGCTCAGAGGTTAAAGCGGTCTGCCTCCAATGCGGGAGACCCGGGTTGATCCCTGGCTCGGGAAGATCCCCTGAAGAAGGAAATGGTAACCCACTCCAGTATTCTTGCCTAGAGAATCTCATGGACAGAGAAGCCTGGTAGGCTACAGTCCACGGGGTCGCAAAGAGTTGGACACGACTGAGCGACTTCACATCACATCAATGTCCCATTGTGGGTGGGTCCTTGCCCCAGAGGCCTCGAGGACCCTCAGGGGCTCAACTGTGTTTGGGTTTTCTTGAGTCATGTTTAGACTAATGGTGGCGCCCTTCCATCCCAGGATACTGCCTCCACAGACTAGACCCCCTCAGGTTTGGTATGATCCTGTCCCCAGAGCCCTTGGGCATGGTCTGTATCTAGAGTCGGTCATGTCTGGATGTGGAGGGCTCATTGGAAATATTGGTTGGCGTCCCAAGCAAATAGGGATTTGACTAACACATACTCCCTTTGCTGGGGTCGGGTGGCAATGGAGTAATTGATGTCCCTGGGCAGAAACCTGTGTATGAAGGGATTGAACTGTAGTTTGGTGATGTTCTCCGCTGTTAGTGGAGTTCCTGTATAAGTTCATTTCATTCGCTTAGTCGTGTCCGACTCTTTGTGACCCCATGAACTGCAGCTCACCAGTATTTATTCCCCAATTGAGGCTGAAAGTGGCAGACCTCACAGTCAGTAAAATTCCAGCCCTTATGAAAGTCTTGTGTTACATTTGAAAATAAATTAATTGGCCAGGAAGTGATAATGAAATGTGAAAGCTGAATTCTGTTCATGGAGTCTAAGAATGAATTCCAGAGAATGTGCAAACACAGAGGCAAAGTTTATTTTAGAAGGTAGAGATACAAAGTCCTCAGCATAGACTCTGAGAGGGGGTGAAAAGCCCCCCAAAGGCGAGGATAATAGCAGTTTTATATCTTTTCTAGTATTGATCTGTACATTTTTCGTTGATTCATGACTTAATGTAAACATCACAGTGTCCAGTTTGTCGATTTTATGGCTTTTTTGGAACCCCAGTTTCTCACTTTCTCTAGACATTGAACACCATCCCTCGACCCTTTCTCAAGACCCCAGACCATTATTTAGGGACCAAATGTATGTTTTAAGTGCTAATGGTCTTCTTGGAGGTTTCTCTTGATAAACTGGACAGCAGTTAATAATTGTCTTGTCCTGGGTCTGAATGTTTTATGACCTTCCAGACCAGGAAGGGATTCCTTTGAATGCCTGGAAATTGGAGCAAAGAATGAGATGCTTACTTGAGAAGAGAAAAATTGAAATTAAAAAAGGAATTAAGAATTAAAATTTAAAAAGTCTTACAGTGTCTAGCAATTTCTGCTTCAATTATAGGGAGGACTATAAGAAAAATCAATGTATTCATTCTAGTTGTAAAGATGTTACTTATTTTTAGGACATCTTCAGACGGTCGGGGTCAGAAAGAGGCTCATGTGAGGGGAGTCTGACAGGGCTGTAAGCAGGTCAGGGTCCAGAGCCTGTTGGACTCACGGTGGTGTATTGTAACGTCATTCCCTGTAAAATTTCTTTTGTGTTATTAGCTGAACTAAGGAGGCCTTGAGACTGCAAGGTTGCGTCTTAGCTGAATGTGACAGGCATTCTTGAGTCTGGGCGGGCTTCCCTGGTGGCTCAGTGGTATAGAATCCACCTGCCAGTGCAGGAGACATGGGTTCAATCCCTGAGCCAAGAAGATCCCCTGGAGAAGGAAATGGCAACCCACTCCATTATCCTTGACTGGGAAATCCCATGGACAGAGGAGCCTGGAGGGCCACAGTCCATGGGGTCACAAAACCAGTCAGACATGACTTAGACACTAAAAAACAACAGCAAAATCCTTGAGTCTGCTACAGGTCAGAAAAGTTAAGTGCTTGGTAGTATAGGAACGTATCTACAGCCTTATCCACCATGGCCATTCAGCTCTATTCTGTGCTCCTGAAGCAAGGTAACATTATTTTGATTTCTAAATGTATTTTTCTTAATAATTAAAGTAGATGTACAATGTATGTTCAGTAGACCACAAACAGGGTATTTTAGTTAAGTTATATTCTGTGTAAGTCAGAGTGACTTATCGACACCCTGATATACGTGTTTGTAAGCATATGTCTAATTTTCTCCCTACATCTTTGTATGGTTAAAATGTAGACTTTTTAAAAACAATGTCCATGAATGTAGGATTCTAATTAAAGATATGTAATTTGAATATATGTCACTCTCCTTTTAATGTTTAACAGGTGGCTAAACCCCTTGTTTAAAATTGGTCATAAACGGAAATTAGAAGAAGATGACATGTACTCGGTGCTTCCAGAAGATCGCTCCCAGCACCTTGGAGAAGAGCTGCAAGGGTGAGCACAGGCAGCAGGGAGTACGGTTAGAAGAGTGAGAATTTCTCCATGGGGCCAAAGGCTTGTGGGGAGGGGCCTCTGCCTTCCTCTGGTGTCTTCTGAGCCTCCTTCCCTGACACTGAACCCTCAGCCCTTCATGCTGACCCTGGGCTTAGCCCAAGTTGGAGGTTGGGGGAGCCTGTGTTCCCTGCGTGAGTGGAGGTGGAGGGAACCCCCAGCCATGACTGTGGAGACCTAGCTCTGTCCCCAGAGGTGGGGTCCCTGGAGGACAGTGTCTGCCCTTCTGAGCTGTTCATGACCTGTGAGTTCAGCAAAGCTTAGCAGGAACTTGTTTCTAGAATCTGGGACTTTTCTCTGAAGACCTGGTCTGGTGCTTATCCTGGTGCTTCAGGGTCTGCACCGCTCATCTTTCGGGAGCCCTGCGAGCAGTTAGCCAGCATCTATGGGCAGCCACGGAGCGCCCTGGAGTGAAGGCTTGTCCTCTGCTCTGTCCCTCCCCTGTTTTCCTGCGGCAGGGCTGTTCCTCACTGTGCTTTGTCTTTCTTCGCAGTACTGGGATCAAGAAGTGTCAAGAGCCCAGGAAGATTCCCGGAGCCTTCCTTTAAAGTGCTACGGGAAATCCTACTTAGTTTGGGAATGTTAACATTTCTTGAGGTAAAAGCTTTTCCATACAGTGCATTGATTTTGGTATATGTGGGTCAGTCCTGAGATGGATGACTGGCAAGGAGAAAGTGGTTTAAGGTCTAAGGGTAAATCTCATCCATGATGTAGATCAGCAGTTGTATTTATCTTTAGAATAGACAGATTCTTAAAGGGCTTGACCTCTGGAGATTACTATTTTTCTCTTAACTGATTAAAATATAGTGTAATGGAAGGATAGCAGCACTGGAAAGATTTTTATACCATGTTAGGGTTTTTGGTGCTCAATATAAATACTGAGTGACCTTGACCAAAGAAGATCTTAACAACTCAAGGAATATGTGTCCTGTGGTTTGGAGGAAGTAACTTCAGAGAATAGCAAGTAGGAGATGGCAACAAATGTAAACAGATTCCAAAACAAAGGCCAGAAGCAGAGTTTCAGTAAAACATTTTGGACAGTAAAAAGTAGAGGATTTATGTGGCAACAACAGACCTATGTTCAACAACATGGAACTGAACATTATTTTTCATACAAAGTTAAAAGCATATTGTATATCTCCTTCCTGACACTTGCCCAGTCCACCCGTCTCTTCGAGAAGACAAGTTTCATCTAAATTATTTCA
>NW_017215652.1:0-13750 GCF_001704415.2 Capra hircus
GGGACCTAAGACTTGTGTGAAGTCGGGCTGGAACCTGAAGATTCCCTCTCCAGTGCTGACATGGATCTTGTGGTACTTCTGGAGTCTCCCCAGGGGAGTCAGTCCTCGTCTCGAGGGGGCATGCACGTGCGCTTTCCTCCCGAGCGGTAGCAGCAGTGTCACGCTTCCCGTCGCGTGATCAAGGGATCTGTGGCTTTCCCTCTAGGCTTTCCATGAGGCTTTCCCACAGGGCTGTCCACATGCCACCTTGGTGTGAGACGATCCTCGGCGTGAAAGTCGTGGCAGTGCAGGGAAAAACAGGTTCCTCTGGAATGGACTGAGACATCTGGGGAACTCTTGGAATGGTGGCACGACCCTGGAGTTCCTCTGGCCTTTCCTGTGGAGAGCACTTCCTCTTGAGATGCGACGGGAACGCAGGAATTCTTTCCCGACACGCAGGGAAAGGATCCCTCTCTCTAGATACGAGGCGGAAACGGGGCTCCTCTGGATGTGGGCGGGACTCTCGTGCTTCATCTCGAGTGGAGACGGGTATGTCGGTGATCTTGACTTGCAGCAGGGGTGTCAAAGACCCTTTGGAAGTTCCAGAGGTTAGGTGTGATTAGCCTCGAGATGCTCAGGGAAATGGGCCTCATCTCGCCTGGAGGGGAGAACCTCCTGGATTATCTTGAGTTGGAGCAGGTGCTCTCGTCTTAGGATGGGGACTCAGGGACCCGCTCCTGTGGCCTCAGAAAAGGCCAGTGCCCATGGGAGTTGCTAGGGGCCTCTCAGGATTCCTCTCACGGCGATGCCGGGGCTAAGACCTTGTGTGGAGAGCCCGAGCGGAGGCGACGCGGAGCGTTTCGGTTCTCAGTGCCTGGGGCACCGGTGTGTGGTGTGAGGCTGCGGCGGAGCCTCTACACTGAAGGTGCGAGAGGTTGGCAGCTTCGATTGAAGCACATCGAGCGGCGAAGCAGTGAAAGTCATGAGCGACAGCGGCGAGGAGAACTACGGCGAGGGGGAATCCCGTTCTGCTTCCAGAAGCGGAAGTGCTCATGGATCTGGGAAATCTGCAAGTCATACCCTGCAAGGTCTCGCTCCAAGGAAGATTCCAGGCGTTCCAGATCAAAGTCCAGGTCCAGATCGGAATCTAGGTCTAGATCCAGAAGAAGTTCTCGGAGGCATTATACAAGGTCACGATCTCGTCCGGTCCCATAGAAGATCTCGTAGCAGATCTTACAGCAGAGATTATCGAAGATGGCATAGCCACAGTCATTCTCCCATGTCTACTCGCTGGCGTCATGTTGGGAATCGGGCAAATCCTGATCCTAACTGTTGTCTTGGAGTATTTGGATTGAGCTTGTATACTACAGAAAGAGATCTAAGAGAAATGTTCTCTAAATATGGCCCAATTGCTGATGTATCTATTGTATATGACCAGCAGTCTAGACGTTCAAGAGGATTTGCCTTTGTATACTTTGAAAATGTAGATGATGCCAAGGAAGCAAAAGAGTGTGCCAATGGAATGGAGCTTGATGGATGTAGGATCAGAGTTGACTTCTCCATAACGAAAAAGACCAATACTCCAACAGCAGGAATTACATGGGGAGACCTACCTATGGCAGCTCACGCCGTCGAGATTACTATGAAGAGGATATGATCGAGGCTATGATGATCGGGACTATACAGCAGATCGTACAGAGGAGGAGGAGGAGGAGGAGGAGGATGGAGAGCTGCTCAAGACAGGGATCAGAAATACAGAAGACGGTCACCTTCTCCCTACTATAGTCGTGGAGGATACAGATCACGTTCCAGATCTCGATCATACTCACCTCGTCGCTATTAAAGCATGAAGATGAAGACTTTCTGAAACCTGCCCTAGAGTTGGGATATTGTTTGTGGACAATATTTTTTATTGTCTCCTGTTTAAAAAGTGAACAGTGCCTGGTGAAGTTAGGTGACTTTTACACCTTTTATGATGACTACTTTTGGTGGAGTTGAAATGCTGTTTTCATTCTGCATTTGTGTAGTTCGGTGCTTTGTTCAAAGTTAAGTGTTTTCAGAAAAGTATGTTTTACATGAATTTTTTTACAGTCAAAAATTTTGACTGCTGAGAAGTTTCTATTGTACAGAACTTCATTTAAATGGTTTTTCTCTACTGAATACAGGGTATTCTGAAGATTGAAGCCTGTGTGTAAAATGCTACCAAATGGCAAAAAGCAACAATAACGTTTGGTTTTTACTTTTCTTTCTAACATATCAATGCTTAGGAGAACTGTTCTGATTAGATTGTCAGTAGTAAATTAAAGAAAAAAAATGCCCGTTTTCCTCGAGTCCATGAAACATACCATACTTAATATACCTGCAGTTAAAGTGATAAAAATTACGCTCTGTAACTCTATACTGCTAGTGTTAAAAACTAAAGATCTTTCAATACAGCAAATGCTTAATTCTTATATAAATGTGACTTTGACAGCCTTTATGTAATCTGTATTATACATAGCAGGGAATAAGATGAGTTGCACAATGTATGCTTAAAAAAGGCTATTTCTTAAAGCTGTTAGAAGGGGATAATGGTATTTCAATTAGTAATCAGCAAGTGAAAATAATATTCCACCACAAATGTACTCTTGTTCTTCTAGCTTTTAAGACTATATGGAAAAACTGGGTGCTTCAGAGTTTTGAGAAAAAAGAAGGGAACACTACACCTGTGTTGTGGATGATCTGAAGACTTTTGCCTGTTCGTTTTTTAAATACTATTTTCAGGTTCTTTGCTTACCAAAGGAGGCCCAATTTCACTCAAAAGTTTTGAGAACTGTGTTTAAATAAATGCAAAGAAAAGAGTAAAAAGGAAAGAAAAAAAAAAGACCTTGTGAGGAGTTGGGGCAGGAACCTGAGGATTCCTCTACAGTGCTGACATGGATCTTGGGGTACTTCTGGAGCCCCCCAGGGAAGTCAGTCTTCGTCTCGAATGGGGGCATGCACGTGCGCTTTCCTCCGAGCTGTAGCAGCAGTGTCACACTTCCGGTCGCGTGATCAAGTGATCTGTGGCTTTTCCTCCAGGCTTTACCACGAGGCTATCCCAGAGGGCTGTCCCACATGCGCCGAGGTGTGAGTCGAACCTCGGCGTGAAAGTCGAGGCAGTGCAGGGAAAACAGGTTCCTCTGGAATGGACTGAGACATCTAGGGGACTCTTGGAATGGTGGCACGACTCTGGAGTTCCTCTCGCATTTCCTGTGGAGAGCGCCTCCACTTGAGATGCGATACGAATTCTGACGAAGCAGGGAAAGGATCCCACATCTGAGCTACGAGGCGGAAAGGGGCTCCTCTGGATGTGGGCGGGACCCTCGTGCTTCCTATCGAGAGGAGACGGGTATGTCGGGGAACTTCTTGAGTTGCAGCAAGGGTGTGAAGGACCCTTTGGAAGTTCCAGGGTTAGGTGTGATTAGCCTCGAGACGCCTCAGCGAAAAATGGGCTCATCTCGCCTGGAGGGGAGAACCTCTGGATTTTCTCGAGTTGCGGCAGGTGCTCTCGACTTATGACGGGGACCTCAGGGACCCGCTCTGGTGGCCTCAGGAAAGGCCAGTCCCCATGCGAGTTGCTCGGGGGGCCTCTCAGGATTCCTCTCCCGTGGATGCCGGGGCTAAGATCTTGTGTGAGTCGGTGCCGGAACCTGAGCATTCCTCTCCAGTGCTGACATGGATCTTGGGGTACTTCTGGAGTCTCCTCCAGGGGAGTCAGTCTCGTTCGAGTGGGGGGCATGCACGTGCGTTTCCTCCGAGCTGTAGCAGCAGTGTCGCACTTCTTCGGTGAATCAAGGGATGTGGCTTTCCTCGAGGCTTTCCCACGAGGGTTTCCCAGGCTTTCCCACAGGGCTGTCCCACGTGACACCGTGGTGTGAGTCGATCCTTGGCTTGAAAGTCGAGGAAGTGCAGGGAAAACAGGTTTCCCTGGAATGGACTGAGTCATTTGGGAATCTGGGAATGGTGGCACGACCCTGGAGTTTCCTCTCGCCTTTCCTGTGGAGAGCACCTCCTCTTGAGATGCGACGGGAACGCGGGGAATTCTTTCCCGACACGGAGGGAAAGGATCCTCCTCTCGATCCATTAGGTGGGAAACGTGCTCCTCTGGATTTGGGCGGGACTCTCGTGCTTCCTCTCGAGTGGAGACGGGTATGTCGGGGAACTTCTTGAGTTGCAGCAAGGGTGTGAAGGACCCTTTGGAGCTTCCAGAGGTTAAGTGCGAATAGCCTCAAGACGCCTCAGCGGAAATGGGCCTCATCTCGCCTGGAGGGGAGAACCTCCTGGATTTTCTCGAGTTGCTGCAGGTGCTCTCGACTTACGAGGGACCTCAGGGACCCGCTCTGCTGCCTCAGGAAAGGCCTGTCCCCATGCGAGTTGCTCGGGGGCCTCTATTGATTCCTCTCCCGTCTATGCCGGGCCTGAGACTTGTGTGGAGTCGGTGCCGGAACCTGAGGATTCCTCTCCAGTTCTGACATGGATCTTGGGGTACTTCTGGAGTCTCCCAGGGGAGTCAGTCCTCATTGCGAGTGTGGGGGTGCACGTGCGCTTTCCTCCCGAGCTTTAGCAGCAGTGCACGCTTCCCTTGCGTGGATCCAGGGATCTGTGGCTTTCTCTGTAGGCTTCCCACGAGGCTTTCCCACTAGGCTTTCACAGGGCTGTCCCACGTGCCACCGAGGTCTGAGTCGATCCTCGGCTTGAAAGTCGAGGCATTGGGGAAAACAGGTTTCCCTGGAATCGACTGACACATCTGGGGGCTCTGGGAATGGTGGCACGACCTGAGTTCCTCTCGCCTTTCCTGTGGAGAGTGCCTCTTCTTGAGATGCGACGGGATCGCCGGAATTCTTTTCCCGACCACACGGGAAAGGATCCTCCTCTCGAGCTATGAGACTGAAACGGGGCTCTTCTGGTTGTGGGCGGACTCTTGTGCTTCCATTCGAGTGGAAACGGGTATGTCGGGGAACTTATTGAGTTGTAGCAAGGGTGTGAAGGGCCTTTGGAAGTTCCGAGGTTAGGTGTGATTAGCCTCGAAATGCCTCAGCGAAATGGGTCTCATCTCGCCTGGAGGGGAGAACCTCCTGGATTTTCTCGAGTTGCGCCAGGTGCTCTCGACTTACGACGGGGACCTCAGGGACCCGCTTTGGTGGCCTCAGGAAAGGCCAGTCCCCATGCGAGTTGCTCGGGAGCCTCTCGTGATGTCTCTCCCTCTCCAGTGTGTCTTGAATCTTGACTGGCCTTTCCTGAGGCCACCAGAGCGGGTCCCTGCGGTCCCCGTCGTAAGTCGAGAGCACCTGCCGCAACTGGAGAAAATCAAGGATGTTCTCCCCTCCAGGCAAAATGAAGCCTATTTCCGCTGACACATCTCAAGGCTAAGCACACTTAAACTCTGGAACTTCCAAAGGGTCTTCACACCCTTGCAGCAAATCAAGAAGTTCCCGACATACCCGTCTCCACTCAAGAGAAAGCACGATAGTTCCGCCCGCATCCAGAGGAGCCCCGTTTCCCCCTCATAGCTCGAGAGGAGGGATCCTTTCCCTGTGCTGTCGGGAAAGAATTCCGGCGTTCCGTCGCATCTCAAGAGGAGGCGTTCCACAGGAAAGGTGAGAGGAACTCAGGGACATGCCACCATTCTCGAGTCCCCCAGATGTCTCAGTCTATTCCAGGGAAACCTGTTTCCCGCACTGACTCGACTTTCAAGCCAAGGATCGACTCACACCACTGTGGCACGTGGGACAGCCCTGTGGCAAAGCCGTGGGAAGCCGTGGGAAAGCTTGAGGGAAAGCCACAGATCCCTTGATCCACGCAAAGGTAAGAGCGACACTGCTGCTACAGCACGGGAGGAAAGGGCACGTGCATGCCCCCACTCGAGACGAGGACTGACTCCCTGGGGAGACTCCAGAAGTACACCAAGATCCATGTCAGCACTGGAGAGAATCCTCAGGTTACTGCACCGACTCTATGTAAGGTCTGAGGCCCCGGCATCGACGGGAGAGGAATCCGGAGAGGCCCCGAGCAACTCGCATGGGGACTGGAATTTCCTGAGGCCACCAGAGCGGGTCCCTGAGGTCCCGTCGTAAGTCGAGAGCACCTGCCGCAACACGGTAAAATCCAGGTGTTCTCCCCTCCAGGCAAGATGAGGCCCGTTTCCCTGAGGTGTCTCGAGGCTAATCACACGTGACCTCTGGAACTTCCAGAGTCTTTCACAGTCATGCTGCAACTCAAGAAGTTCCCCGACATACCGTCTCCACAAGAGGAAGCACGAGTGTCCCGGCCACATCCAGAGGAGCTCCGTTTCGGCTCGTAGCTCGAGATGTGCGATCCTTTCCATGATTGGTCGGGAAAGAATTCCCGGCATTCCCATCGCATCTCAAGAGGAGGCGCTCTCAAAGGAAAGGGGAGAGGAACTGCAGGGTCGTGCCACCATTGAGACTCACCCAGATGTCTCAGTCCATTCCAAGGAACTGTTTTCCCTGCACTGCTTGGCCTTCATGCCGAGGATCGACTCACCCCGTCACACGTGGGACAGCCTGTGGGAAAGCCTAGTGGGAAAGACTCGAGGGAAAGACACAGATCCCTTGGTCCAGGGATGGGGGCGTGACACTGCTGCTACAGCATGGGAGGAAATGTCACGCTCATGCCCCACTCGAGACGAGGCCTGACTCCTTGTGGAGACTCGAGAAGTACCCAAAATCCATGTCAGCACTGGAGAGGAATCCTCAGGTTCCGGCCGACCCACACAAGGTCTTAGGCCCCGGCATCGACGGAGAGGAATCACGAGAGGCCCCTAGCAACACGCATGATGACTGGCGTTTCTGCGCCGCCAGAGCGGGTCCTGAAGTCCCTGTCGTAACTCGAGAGCACCTGCTGAAACTCGGGAATATCCAGGAGCCTCTCCATTCCAGGCGACATGAGGCCCATTTCTGCTGAGGCATCTCGAGACTAACCACACCTAACCTCTGGAACTTCCAAAGGGTCCTTCACACCCTTGCTGCAACTCAAGAAGTTCCCGACATACCCGTTCTCTTCACATTTATCCATAATGGTGGTGTCATCTGCATATCTAAGTTTATTGATATTTCTACAGGCAATGTTTGATTCCAGCTCATGTATCTTCCATCCCAGCATTTTTCATGATGTACTCTGCATAGAAGTTAAATAACAGGGTGACAATATACAGCCTTTGCATACTCTTTTTCCTTTTTGGAACCAGTCTGTTGTCCATGTCCTACTCTAACTGTTGCTTCCTGACCTTCATCCAGATTTCTCAAGAGGCAGTTAGGTGGTCTGGTATTCCATCTCTTTCAGAATTGTGGCTAAAACAACAGTATAAGGACCTTTCCGATGTCAGGCCAAGGAATTGTGTTTCCAGTCATTGAGCCACACCTGATCACTGAGCACAAATTCATGAATCTGTTCCTCAAGGGGGAATGATATTCTTTTTTATACAAACTTAGTTACCTGATTTATTACCTTACCTAATTGTTCCATCTGCTGTGAAATCCCACCCCTTACTTGTGGCAAATCTGCTAACACCTGCCTCACTGTGGGAGGGGGTCTCCCATAGAAAATTTCATAAGGACAACACTATGGAACGTGCGGTTACCCGTAATATGAGTAAGTCTGCCGGAAGCAAGCCCATCCATGTACAGTCAGTCTCTATGATCCATTTTGAAAGTGTCTCTTCAAGAGTTTGGTTGTTTCTTTCCACCATTCCAGAACACTGGGCCTATATGCTGTATGTAATTTCCACTGATATTTAGAGCTTCACATACCTGTTAATTAACGCGGCTACAAAGACAGGGCATTGTCGGATTCTATACTGGTTGGAAACCAAGTCTGGGAATTATTTCTCAATCAGCGAGCTACTTCGTTTCTTTTTCAGATCAAGGTAGGGAAGGCCTCTGCCCAACCGGAGAAGGTAACCTACTATTCTAGTAAGTCATGATAACAGGTGACTGCCTTGCTTCCCCGAAGGACACTCGCTTTCCCTGCATCCTGAGAACTCCACGTCTCAGCCAGTTGGAAAAGCGCTTCTTGGAGGTCATTATTCAGGGGCAACTTCCCCTGGAGCCCGGGCCATAGGGAGCGGCTCCACACTCCCAGGGAAAGGCAGAGCCACAGCCACACATCTGTCCATCCCCTTTGCTCTGTAGGAGAGCTCTAGTGAGCCTAGGTCTGTCAGGAAAATTCTTGGCTCCTATGGGGACACATTCTATGTGTGAAACTGCATCCAGGACCTAGGGGCCACAGGGCGCCTGTTTCTCTCGGGGGCAGAGGGTGGGGGGCCTGAAGCAGTGCGGCCAGCAACAGCTTCCACATCCATCCAATTGCTCTTTTCTTACCTCTGATAGAACTAGCTTGTTCCAGCCTTTGGCAATTTGGAGGCAAGCGGCCCCCTTCCTCCCCAAGGAGGCATGGGACCTACTTTGAGTGGAAAGCCCCTCACGGAGCTGAACCCAGGAAGGCACCCAGTCATGTCTGACACATTCCTGCATCCTGCTCTTATGAGCAATACCGCTATAAGCTAGGAATGTCTTTCCAAGGCTCAGAAAGGACAGGGGAGATTCATGGGCTGCCTCTGGAATTTCGGTCCTCTGAGCAGACCTGGAGGTCTCCCCTTGAAGGAGCTAACCAGTTTCTTCCAATACAGCTTGCAAACACACACTGGGTGGCTGCCTCTTCTTCCCTGAAGGACGATCACTTTCCCCGCATCCTGTGAACTCTGCATCCCAGCCTGCTGGAAAAGCGCTTCTTGGAGGTCATTTTTCAGGGACAATTTCCCTGGAGCCCGGGCTGTAGGGAGGGCCCATGCTCGCTGTGAAAGGCAGAGTCACATCCACAGTCTGTTCTACCCTTTTTGCCCTGTGGGAGAGCTCTAGTGAGCCTAGGTCTGTCAGGAAAATTCTTGGCTCCTATGGGACACACCTGTGTGTTAACCTGCATATCGGACTAGGGCACAGGGCGCCTGTTCCTCTCGGGGGACCCTGAAGTGGTGCGGCCAGCAACAGCCTGAACATCCATCCGATTGCTTCTTTTCTTCCTTCTGATAGAGCTAGCTTTGCTTCTCGCTTTGGCATTTCGAAGCCAGGGGAGCCCCACCGCTGTTGTCCTGGGGTCTATTGAGGTACCGGTCTATTGGACCCAGCATGGCACCGACCCCCTCAGACACACTCCCGCAGCTCCTTCCCCATGGGCAGGACTGTTCTGACTAGGAATGTGTTCCAAGGCTCAGAAATGCAGGAGACACACGCCCTGACTCTGGAACTGAGGCCGTTGGAGCAGGCCTGGAGGTCTGACGTCTGAGACGCCAAACACTTGCTGCAAGATACAGTGTGAAAACACACTCTCTGGGGCTGCCTTTCCTTCCTCCAAGGAAGAGAGCTTTTCCAGTCTCCTCCGTGCTGAGTCATACAAGGCTGGAAAGGTCTGGCTTCGAGGGCATTTCTCAGCAGCAATGGCCCCTGAGGCCCTGCACACAGGAGGGATCCTACCCTCCCGGGAAGTCAAAGCAACCTCCAAAAGCTGTTCTCTCATGTTTCCTCTGCAGGAGGGAGCTAGTGAGCCCAGGTCTGTCTGGAACGTTCTTGGATCCTGCGGGGAAATCATCCTGGAGCCCACCTGGATACCAGTCGTAGGGGCTAAAATTCGCATTTTCCTTCCTTGGAGCCCTAACGCAGAACAGCCTAGCAACTGGTTGAAAATCCATCCTGTTGCTGTTTTCTTCCCCTCTGACAGAGCGAGCTTTGCTCCCCATTTTGGGATTTCAGAAGCAAGGAGGTGGCCTGCAACTCCTTGCCTGGGGTCCATTGGAGGTGCAAGGTGCCCTCGACCAGGTGACCCCAGCATGACACCTGGCCCCTCAGACACACTCCCGCAGCCTGCTTCCCCATGGGCAGGACTGCTCTCACCTAGGAATGTTTTGCAAGGCCAGGAAACTGCAGGGAGACACAAGACCCTGATTCTGGCATTGAGTCTGTTGGAACAGGCCTGCAGGTCTTCTGTCTAACAAGCCAAACACTTGCTGCAAGATACAGGCCTGAAAACACACTCTTGGGCTGCCTTTCCTTCCTCCAAGGAAGAGAGTTTTCTCAGACTCCTGTGGGCTGAGAGCCACACAGGGCTGAAAAGCACTTGCTGGGAGATTCTTTTTCATTGGCCATGGCCCCTGAGGCCCTGTGCTCAGGGAGGGCTCCTCCCTCCGAGGGAAAGTCAAAGGAAGCTCAAACGGCTGTTCAATCATGTTTCTGAGAGAGTCATTGCCAAGGCAGGTTTCTAAGAAGTTCAAGGGTCCCAAGGAGAGAGGGGTCTAGAATTCTCAAGGAGGAAGAAAGGACAAACTGTTTTCCCTCTACATTCCTTAGGATTATATAACAATCATGCATCCTTCTTGAGGACGGTCTCTGGAAAAAACCTTCTGGCTAATCCTGTTATCTGAAAATGTCAATTATGGGAGTAGGTCTAGTGAGTCTTTACAACCCTCCAGACATTCTTTTGTTCGTTGTCATAACTTATTGGAGAGTATATAACTTCATTACCAACACTAGCAAGGGGGTACGCTTTCTGCCCCTTGTGATGTCTCTGTCAGAAGCTTTCTCTATCTCCTTTATACTTTTAATAAAACTCTATTGCACAAAAGCTCTGAGCAATCAAGCCTCGTCTTGGCCCTGGATTGAATTCTTCTCCTCCATAAGCCAAGAATCCCAGCATCTTTTCGTGGTTCAGCAACAATATTTCATTTCCTCTGCAGGAGAGAGCTAGTGAGCTTAGGTCTGTCTGGAACATTCTTGGATCCTGTGGGGAAAATATCCTGTGCACACATCTGGATACTGGCCTAGAGGCCAAAATTTGCATTTCTTTCCCGGGGAGCCCTAACGTGGTGTGACTTAGCAACTGCTTGAAAATCCATCCCATTGCTGTTTTCCTCCTTCTGACAGAGCTAGCTTTGTTCCCTGCTTTGGGATATCTCAACCGAAGGGCCGGTCCATAGCTACTCGCCTGGGCCCATTGGATGTGCAAGGTGCCCTCGACTAGGTGACCCTAGCATGGCACTCAGCCCGCTCAGACACACTCCGAGGCTTCTTTCTCATGGGAAGCACTGCTCCAACCTAGGAATGTGTCTGCAATGCTTGGAAAGTGCAGTGAGACACACAGCCCTGACTCTGCAATTGAGGCCTCAGAGCAAGCCTGCAGCTCTGATGTCTGAGAAGCAAAACACTTGCTGCAAAGAGAGGCCTGAAAACACACTCTCTGTGGATGACTTTCCTTCCTCTAAGGAAGATAGTTTTCCCAGTCTCCTGCTTCCTGAATGTCACACAGCTGGAATGCGCTTGCTTGGAGTCGTGATTTCAGTGGCAATGACCCCTGAGGCCCTTTGCCCAGGGAGGGCTCCCACACTCACAGGCAAATCAAAGCAACTTCCAAGTGAGTCAGCTCTTCACATCAAATGCCACAGTATTGGAGTTTCAGGTTCAGTATTAGTCCTTCCAATGTATATTCAGACCTGATTTCCTTTAGGATGGAGTGGTTGCGTCTCCTTGTAGTCTAAGCGACCTACAAGCATCTTCTCCAACACCACAGTTCAAAAGCATCCAATTTTCAGCTGTCACTTTCTTTATAGTACATCTTTCATATCCATCCATGACATATGGAAAAACCATAGCCTTGACTGGATGGATCTTTGTTGGCAAAGCAACGTCTCGGCTTTTTAATATGCTGTCTAGTTTGGTCATCACTTTTCTTCCAAGTCATAAATATGTTTTAAGTTCATGGAGGCAGCCATCACCTGCAGTGATTTCCAAGCCCCCAAAATAGTCTGCTGCTGTTTCCAATGTTTTCCATCTATTTGCCATGAAGTGATGAGACTGGATGCAATGATTTTAGTTTTCTGAATGCTGAGCTTAAGCTAACTTTTTCACTCTCCTCTTTCACTTTCATAGGAGACTCTTTAGTTCTTATACACTTCTGCCATAAGGGTGGTGTCGTCTGCATATCTGAGATTCTTGATATTTCTCCAGCAATCTGGATTCCAGCGTGTGCTTCCTCCAGCCCAGTGTTTCTCATGATGTACTCTGCATATAAGTTAAATAAGCAGGGTGACAATATACAGCCTTGACTTATTCCTTTTCCTATTTAGAACCAGTCTGTTGTTCCATGTCCAGTTCGAACTGTTTCTTCTGACCTGCATACAGGTTTCTCAAGAGACAGGTCAGGTGGTCTGGTATTCCCATCTCTTTCAGAATTTTTCCCAGTTTATTGTGATCCACACAGTCAAAGGCTTTGGCATAGTCAATAAAGCAGAAATAGATGTCTTTTTTTCTGGAACTCTCTTGCTTTTTCAATGATCAGTGGATGTTGGCAGTTTGATCTCTGGTTTCTCTGCATTTTTTTAAATCCCTCTTGAACATTTGGAAGTTCACAGTTCATGTGAACTTGGAGAATTTTGAGCATTACTTTACTACTGTGTGTGAGATGAGTGCAATTGTGCAGCAGCTTGAATATTCTTTGTCATTGCCTTTCTTTGGGATTAGAATGAAACTGACCTAATGACTAGGTGTTTTCAATTGCATATGCTGAAAGAATGGCTGTGCAGTTTTGATGAAAAAAAATTATTTTAACTATTTTCTCTGAAGTGCAAGGCATATCGTGGCCATCCTGAATCATAAAGTCACCTTTTCTTTATGTAGTCATAGTTTCATGCCTAAATTATAGGCCAACTCATGCTCAAATTGACTCTGATGTCAGGGGCAGATCAACTAATAAAAAGCTTGGATTGTCCCTCTGGAGGAAAGTGAGATCCAGTCCACAATAGAATTGGAGGGTTCTGGAACTGAAGAGGAAGAACCCCTAGTCTCATGTACATGTGGAGAGTTAAATAAGGTTATTACCGACCCAGTAAAAAAACAGATGCCAACAATTAAAAGAATGAAAGGAAAGAAACTCAAGTCTGTTATGGGGATTGCATTCTAAGAAAAACCAGCTCTTAACCTGAGAGGAGATCGTTCCATCGAGTACCTGCCGCAAAAGAAAACCAGGAACAAATTATCACAAGCTTAAAAAAAGTATTTCCATGATCTTGAAGAGCTAATCTCTGCAAAGGCTGGAGTGTGAAACCATAGAGACATGGTTAAAATGCAATTAAATAGAAATTGACGAATGTAATCTGGTCACTGCTGCGAAGCAAAGAGTTAATAAATAACTGGAATTATAACTGACAGCTTTACCAGGAATTCAGAGTTCACCCTGTCAGTAATTTCTATTTATCTATAGCAGGAACTGAAGGAGATCTCTTTACCTAGGAAAGAAGAACAACGAGTCTCAAAGAATCATCTATCAGCAAGGAACACACAAAGTCGAGTCGGTCCTCTGAAACTGGGGTCTCCCTTTGTATATAGCACCTTTCCTTCCGCCTCCGCCTATTCTTCCCGAAGGAGGATCCTGGACCCTTTCCAGCCTCCTGGAAAAGCGCTTCTGCAGTTGCTCTCAGAAAATCTACGACGGAGGCCTGGACTGCTCCGTGGGGTCGTGAGGGTCCCACGCTGAGGACTGCACTTTCAGTTTTCACTTGCCCGCTCGAGAAGGGGCTAAGCCCACTTATGTTCGGGCCTGGAGAAGCCTCCCAGGGACTGGAGCTAGTGGGCTACCGCTTGGCGTCGCACAGAGTCGAACACGACTGAAGCAACTTAGCAGCAGCAGCAGCAGCAGTTCCTTTCTTAGGGGCAGTTATCCCTGAGATTGGGACCTGGAAAGGCAGAGC
>NW_017215653.1:0-13747 GCF_001704415.2 Capra hircus
TCCAGGAGGTTCTCCCTCCAGGCGAGATGTGGCCCATCCTCTGTGGCGTCTCGAGGCTAATCAAAACCCAGCCTCTGGAACTTCCAAAGGCTCCTTCACACCCTTGCTACAACTCAAGAAGTTCCCGACATACCCGTTTCCACTCGAGAGGAAGCACGAGCGTCCCGCCCACATCCAGAGGAGCCCCGTTTCTGCCTCATAGCTCGAGAGGAGGGATCCTTTCACTGCGTGGTCGGGAAAGAATTCCCGCATTCCCATCGCATCTCAAGAGGAGCGCCTCTCCACAGGAAAGGCGAAAGGAACTCCAGTGTCGTGCCACCAGTCCCAGAGTCCCCGAGATGTCTCAGTCCATTCCAGGGAAACCTGTTTTCCCTGCACTGCCTCGACTTTCAAGCCGAGGATCGACTCACACCACCGTGGCAGGTGGGACAGCCTTGTGTGAAAGCCTCGTGGGAAAGCCTCATGGGAAAAGCCTCGAGGGTAAGGCACAGATTTCTTTGGTCCACTCGACTGGAAGGGTGACACTGCTGCTACAGCTCGGAGGAAAGCACACGTGCATGCTCCCATTCGAGACGAGGACTGACTCCCCTGGGGAGAATCCAGAAGTACCCCAAGATCCATGTCAGCACTGGAGAGGAATCCTCAGGTTCCAGCCACTGACGGCACACAAGGTCTTAGGCCCCGGCATGGAGGGAGAGGAATCCCGAGAGGCCCCCGAGCAACTCCCATGGGGACTGGCCTTTCCTGAGGCCACCAGAGTGGGTCCCTGAGGTCCCCGTCGTAAGTCGAGAGCACCTGCCACTACTCGAGAAAATCCAGAAGGTTCACCCCTCCAGGCTAGATGAGGCCAATTTCCGCTGAGGGGTCTTGAGGCTAATCACACCTAACCTCTGGAACTTCCAAAGGGTCCTTCACACCCTTGCTGCAACTCAAGAAGTTCTCCGACATACCCGTCTCCACTGGTGAGGAAGCACAAGAGTCCCGCCCACATCCAGAGGAGCCCCGTTTCCTCCTCCTAGGTCGAGAGGAGGGATCCTTTCCCTGCGTGTTCGGGAAAGAATTCCTGGCGTTCCCATATCATTTCAAGAGGAGGCGCTCACCAAAGGAAAGGGGAGTGGAACTCCAGGGTCGTGCCACCATTCCCAGAGTCCCCCAGATGTCTCAGTAAATTCCAGGGAAACCTGTTTGCCCTTCACTGCCTCGAATTTCACGCCGAACATCGACTCACACAATGGTGGCACCTTGGACAGCCCTGTGGGAATGCCCTCGTAGGAAAGCCTCGAGGGAAAGACGCATACCTTGATCCCCGCGACGGGAAGCGTGACACATCTGCTACACTGTCCCTGAGATCACGGTCGTATGTCGAGAGCACCTGCCGCAACTCGAGAAAATCCAGGAGGTTCTCTGCTCCAGTCGAGATGAAGCCCATTTTCTCTGCGGCGTCTCGAGAGTAATCACACCTAAACTCTGGAACTTCCAAAGGGTCCTACACACCCTTGCTACAACTCAAGAACTTCCCCGACATACCCGTCTCCACTCGAGAGGAAAGACGAGAGTTCTGCCCTCATCCAGAGGAGCCCCGTTTCCGCCTCCTAGCGTGGGAGGAGGGATCCTTTCCCTGCGTGGTCGGGAAGGAATTCCCGGCGTTCCCGTCGCATCTCAAGAGGAGGCACTCTCCACAGGAAAGGCGAGAGGAACTACAGGGTCGTGCCACCATTCCCAGAGTCGCGCAGATGTCTCAGTCCATTCCAGGGAAACCTGTTTTCCCAGCTCTGCCTTGACTTTCAAGCCGAGGATCGACTCACACCACGGTAGCACGTGGGACAGCCCTGTGGGCAACCCTCTTGGAAATGCCTCGTGGGAAAGCCACTAGGGAAAGACACAGATCCCTTGAACCACACAAAGGGAAGCATGACACTGCTGCTACATCTCGGGAGGAGAGCGCCCGTGCATGCCCCCACTCGAGACGAGCACTTACTCCCCTGGGGTGACTGCAGAAGTACCCCAGGATCGATGTCAGTACTGGAAAGGAATCCTCAGGTTCTGGCACCGACTTGACACAAGTTCTTAGGCCCCGGCATCGACAGGAGAGCAATACCGAGAGGCCCCCGAGCAACTCGTATGGGGACTGGCCTATCCTGAGGCCACCAAGCGGGTCCCTGAGGTCCCCGTCGTAAGTCGAGAGCACCTGCCGCAACTCAAGAAAATCTAGGAGGTTCTCCCCTCCAGGCGAGATGAGGTCCATTTCCGCTGAGGCGTCTCGAGGCTAATCAAACCTAACCTCTGGAACTTCCAAAGGGTCCTTCACACGCTTGCTGCAACTCAGGAAGTTCCCCGACATACCCGTCTCCACTCGAGAGGAAGCACGAGAGTCCGGCCCACATCCAGAGGAGCCCCGTTTCCGCCTCCTAGCTCGAGAGGTGGGATCCTTTCCCTGCGTGGTCGGGAAAGAATTCCAGGCCTTCCCGTCGCATCTCAAGAGGAGGCGCTCTCCACAGGAAATGCGAGAGGAACTCCAGGCTCGTGCCACCATTCCCAGAGCCCCCAGATGACTCAGTCCATTCCAGGAAACCTGTTTTAATAGCACTGCCTCGACATTCAAGCCGAGGATCAACTCACACCAAGGTGGAACGTGGGACAGCCCTGTGGGAAAGCCTCGTGGGAAAGCCTCGAGGGAAAGCCACAGATCCCTTGATCCACGTGAATGGAAGCGTGACACCGCTGCTACAGCTCGGGAGGAAAGCTCACGTGCATGTCCCCACTCGAGACGAGGACTGACTCCCCTGGGGAGACTCCAGAAGTACCCCAAGATCCATGTCAGCACTGGAGAGGAATCCTCAGGTTCTGGCACCGACTCCACACAAGATCTTAGGCCCCAACATCGAAGGGAGAGGAATCCCGAGAGGCCCCCGAGCAACTCGCAAGGGGACTGGCCTTTCCTGAGGCCATGAGAGCGGGTCCCTGAGGTCCCCGTCTTAAGTCGGGAGCACCTGCCGCAAATCGAGAAAATCCAGGAGGTTCTCCCCTCCAGGCGAGATGAGGCCCATTTCCGCTGAGGCGTCTCGAGGCTAATCACATCTAACATCTGCAACATCCTAAGGGTCCTTCAAAACCTTGCTGCAACTCAAGAAGTTCCCTGAAATACCCGTCTCCACTCGAGAGGAAGCACGAGAGTCCTGCCCACATCCAGAGGAGCCCCGTTTCCTTCTCCTAGCTCGAGAGGAGGGATCCTTTCCCTGCGTTGTTGGGAAAGAATTCCCGGCGTTCCCGTCGCATCTCAAGAGGAGGCGCTCTCCACAGGAAAGGCGAGAGGAACTCCAGGGTAGAGCCACCATTCCCAGAGTCCCCCAGATGTCTCAGTCCATTCCAGGGAAAACTGTTTTCCCTGCACTGCCACGACTTTCAAGCCGAGGATCGACTCACACCACGGTGGCACGTGGGACAGCACTGAGGGAAAGCCTCGTGGGAAAGCCTCGAGGGAAAGCCACAGATTCCTTGATCCACCTCGGGAGGAAAGCACACGTTCATGCCCCCAATCGAGACGAGGACTGACTCCCCTGCGGAGATTCCAGAAGTACCCCAAGATCCATGTCAGCACTGGAGAGGAATCCTCAGGTTCCGGCACCGACTCCACACAAGGTCTTAGGCCTCGGCATCGACGGGAGGGGAATCCCGAGTGGCCCCCGAGCAAATCGCATGGGGAGTGGCCTTTCCTGAGGCCACCAGAGCGGGTCCCTGAGTTCCCCGTCGTAAGTTGAGAGCACCTGCCGCAACTCAAGAAAATCCAGGAGGTTCTCCCCTCGAGGGGAGATGAGGCCCATTTCCGCTGAGGCGTCTCGAGGTTAATCACACCTAACCTCTGGAACTTCCGAAGGGTCCTTCACACCCTTGCTGCAACTCAAGAAGTTCCCTGACTTACCCGTCTCCACTCGAGAGGAAGCACGAGAGTCCCGCCCACATCCAGAGGAGCCCCGTTTCCGACTCCTAGCTCGAGAGCAGGGATCCTTTCCCTGCGTGGTCGGGAAAGAATTCCTGGTGTTCCCGTCGCATCTCAAGAGGAGGCGCTCTCCACAGGAAAGGAGAGAGGAACTCCAGGGTCGTGCCACATTCCCAGAGTCCCCCAGATGTCTCAGTCCATTCCAGGGAACCCTGTTTTCCCTGCACAGCCTCGACTTTCAAGCCGAGGATGGACTCACAGCACGGTGGTACGTGGGAAAGCCCTGTGGGACAGACCTGTGAGAAAGCCTCGTGGGAAAGTCTCGAGGGAAAGCCACAGATCCCTTGATCCACGCGAAGGGAAGCGTGACACTGCTGCTACAGCTCGGGAGGAAAGCGCACGTGCATGTCCCCACTCGAGACGAGAACTGACTCCCCTGCGGAGACTCCAGAAGTACCCCAAGATCCATGTCAGCACTGGAGAGGAATGCTCAGGTTCCAGCACCGACTCCACACAAGGTCTTAAGGCCCGGCATCGAAGGTAGGGGAATCCCAAGAGGCCCCCGAGCAACTCGCATGGGAACTGGCCTTTCCTGAGGCCACCAGAGCGAGTTACTGAGGTCCCCGTCGTAAGTCGAGAACACCTGCCGCAACTCAAGAAAATCCAGGAGGTTCTCCCCTCCATGCGAGATGAGGCCCATTTCCGATGAGGCGTCTCGAGGCTAATCACATCTAACCTCTGGAACTTTCAAAGGGTTTTTCACACCCTTGCTGCAACTCAAGAAGTTCCACGACATACCCGTCTCCACCCGAGGGGAAGCACGAGAGTCCCGCCCACATTCAGAGGAGCCCCGTTTCTGCCTCCTAGCTCGAGAGGAGGGATCCTTTACCTGCGTCGTCGGGAAAGAATTCCCGGCGTTCCCGTCGCATCACAAGAGGAAGCGCTCTTCACAGGAAAGGCGAGAGGAACTCCAGGGTCGTGCCAGCATTCCCAGAGTCCCCCAGATGTCTCAGTCCTTCCAGGGAAACCTGTGTTCCCCGCACTGCCTCGACTTTCAAGCCGAGGATCGACTCACACCAACGTGGCTCATGGGACAGCCCTGTGGGAAAGCCTCGTGGGAAAGCCACAGATCCCTTGATCCACGCGAAGGGAAGCGTGACACTGCTGCTACAGCTCGGGAGGAAAGCGCACGTGCATGCCCCCACTCGAGACGAGGACTGACTCCCCTGGGGAGACTCAGGAAGTACTCCAAGATCCATGTCACCACTGGAGAGGAATCCTCAGGTTCCGGCACGACTCCACTCAAGGTCTTATGCTGGGGTCCAGCCCCGGTGGATCCAGGGAATTCGAAGGGTGGTTGGCGTTGGCGTGGAAAGACTTGTTTATTTATTAATGTAAGATTAGATTAGGAAACTATAGTGTAGTAAGAAGATTAAGTGGAGGAAGAGGGCTGAATAGCTTGGTTTACGCGGACGGCCAATAAAATTCAAGACAAGGAATTTGCACCACCTACTTTGGGCCACCGGCGCCCGCTTGAATATCTAAGGGTGCCTCGCCTTAAGCTCCCTTTCGTGCGGGTCTTAACAGCCAGGACAAGTAAGTAGACCTGGCGAGCCTCCGCACTCCAGGTGGAGATTCAGCCTGAAGTTATAGTAAAGAGCAGAGAGAAGGAATGGTAGAGAAGAAGAAAGAGAGAGAAAGACCCGGGGGGAGCCAGAGACCCAAGAAACCAGGCTGAGAGACTAGTTCGAGAAGCTGGTCCGAGAAACTGGCCCCCGGCCCCTGGCCTCCTCCTTTATTGTTCAGAAGGCCTTTTATACTTTTGATAAAACATGGAGATCAATGGATAACACAAAATTATGTAGTGTTCGCAACCCAGATTCTTTCTGTATATCATTTTGTATACAAAAGGTCTCAGGTGATTTACATTATCTTCTGGCCAAGAGGCTTGTTAACACTTTTTGGCTCTCTTAATGAATGTTAATTTTGTTTCCCCTGAAGTGTTTTTCTTTAATCTGCATCTCCTTAAAGCATTAAAGTTACATCTCTATAGAACAAAGGTGCAGTGGGTTATAACAAAGAAGGTACTTAACTCAAAGATCTAATGTTGCTAATACCAGGTCTACTACTTGTTTTTCTATATACCATCTATATCTAAAAATAAAGGATATGAAAATTTGGCAGCAAGCATTGACCCAAAAAATGAAACTTTTAATCAGTCCTATTCTAAAGAATTTGACTCCTCGGAAGCTCCTGCATTCCTAGGATGTTTTAAGCTTCCTGTGCCTCCTGCGGTCAGGAGGCCTCAAACAATCACAAGCGCAGCTGGACAAGTCCTAAAGGTAGGCTAGAAAGCCATCAGAGGGTTTTTGGATTGAAACACTCTTTCAAATGCAGAAGACTAACGCCCTGAATTGACTTTTTCCAGAAAAGGTCAGAAGAGTGAAAAAGCACAGCACAAAAATCGGCAGATTTTTGTTGGGGTACATGCTTAAAAATTTCCAGAGGGGTCCCTGAAGTCTGAGCACGCCTTGCGTATGTCAGCTTCCTTCCTCCTGACCTTGTCACGGGCGGGCTTCCTCACACTGGCTCGCGGCAGTCTTAGGCCCCGGCATCGACGGGAGAGGAATCCCGAGAGGCCCCCGAGCAACTCGCATGCGGACTGGCCTTTCCTGAGGCCACCAGAGCGGGTCCCTGAGGTCCCCGTCGTAAGTCGAGAGCACCTGCCGCAACTCGAGAAAATCCAGGAGGTTCTCCCCTCCAGGCGAGATGAGGCCCATTTCCGCTCAGGCGTCTCGAGGCTAATCACACCTAAACTCTGGAACTTCCAAAGGGTCCTTCACACCCTTGCTGCAACTCAAGAAGTTCCCCGACATACCCGTCTCCACACGAGAGGAAGTACGAGAGTCCCGCCCTCATCCAGAGGAGCCCCGTTTCCGCCTCCTAGCTCGAGAAGAGGGATCCTTCCCCTGCGTGGTCGGGAAAGAATACCCGACGTTCCCGTCGCATGTCAAGAGGAGGAGCTCTCCACAGGAAAGGCGAGAGGAACTCCAGGGTTGTGCCACTATTCCCAGAGTCCCCCAGATGTCTCAGTTCATTCCAGGGATACCTGTTTTCCTGCACTGCCTCGACTTTCATGCCGAGGATCGACTCACACCAAGGTGGCTCATGGCACAGCCCTGTGGGAAAGCCTCGAGGGAAAGCCTCGAGGGAAAGCCACAGATCCCTTGATCCAAGCGAAGGGAAGCGTGACTCTGCTGGCTACAGCTCGGGAGGAAAGCGCAAGTGCAAGCCCCCACTCGAGACGAGGACTGACTCCCCTGGGGAGACTCCAGAAATACCCCAAGATCCATGTCAGCACCGGAAAGTAATCCTCAGGTTCTGGCACCGACTCCACACAAGGTCTTAGGCCCCGGCATCGACAGGAGAGGAATCCCGAGATGCCCCCGACCAACTCGCTGGGGACTGGCCTTTCCTGAGGCCACCAGAGCGGGTCCCTGAGGTCCCCGTCATAAGTCGAGATCACCTGCCGCAACTGGAGAGAATCCAGGAGGTTCTCCCCTCCAGGCGAAATGAGGCCCATTTCCTCGGAGGAGTCTCGAGGCTAATCACACCTAACCTCTGGAACTTCCAAAGGGTACTTCACACGCTTGCTGCAATCAAGAAGTTCCCCGATATACCCTTCTCCACTAGAGAGGAAGCACGAGAGTCCCGCCCACATCCAGAGGAGCCCCGTTTTCGCCTCTTGCTCAGGAGGGAGCCTTTCCCTGGGTGATCGGGAAAGAATTCCCGGCGTTCCCGTCGCATCTCAAGAGGAGGTGCTCTCCACAGGAACGGCGAGAGGAACTCCAGGGTCGTACCACCATTCCCAGAGTCCCCCAGAAGTCTCAGTCCATTCCAGGGAAACCTGTTTTCCCTGCACTGCCTCAACTTTCAAGCCGAGGATCGACTCACACCACGGTGGCACGTGGGACAGCCTTGTGGGAAAGCCTCGAGGGAAAGCCTCGTGGGAAAGCCTCGAGTGAAAGCCACAGATCCCTTGATCCACGCGACGGGAAGCGTGACACTGCTGCTAGAGCTGGGGAGGGATGCGCACGTGCATGCCCCCACTCGAGACTAGGTCTGACACCCTTGGGGAGACTCCAGAAGTGCCCCAAGATCCATGTCAGCCCTGGAGAGGAATCCTCAGGTTCCGCAACCGACTCCACACAAGGTCTTATGCCGGGGTCCAGCCCCGGTGGATCCAGGGAATTCGAAGGGTGGACGGCGTTGGCGTGGAAAGACTTGTTTATTTATTAATGTAAGATTAGATTAGGAAACTATAGTGTAGTAAGAAGATTAAGTGGAGGAAGAGGGCTGAATAGCTTGGTTTATGCGGACGGCCAATAAAATTCAAGACAAGGAATTTGCACCACCTACGTTGGGCCATCGGCGCCCGCTTGAATATCTAAGGGTGACTCGCCTTAAGCTCCCTTTCGTGGGGTCTTAACAGCCAGGGCAAGTAAGTAGACCTGGCGAGCCTCCGCACTCCAGGTGGAGATTCAGCCTGAAGTTATAGTAAAGAGCAGAGAGAAGGAAAGGTAGAGAAGAAGAAAGAGAGAGAAAGACACGGGGGAGCCAGAGTCCCAAGAAACCAGGCTGAGAGACTAGTTCGAGAAGCTGGTCCGAGAAACTGGCCCCCGGCCCCTGGCCTCCTCCTCTTTTGTTCAGAAGGTCTTTTATACTTTTGATAATACATGGAGATCAATGGATAACACAAAATTATGTAGTGTTCGCAACCCAGATTCTTTCTGTATATCATTTTGTATACAAAAGGTCTCAGGTGATTTACATTATCTTCTGGCCAAGAGGCTTGTTAACACTTTTTGGCTCTCTTCCTTAATGAATGTTAATTTTGTTTCCCCTGAAGTGTTTTTCTTTAATCTGCATCTCCTTAAAGCATTAAAGTTACATCTCTATAGAACAAAGGTGCAGTGGGTTATAACAAAGAAGGTACTTAACTCAAAGATCTAATGTTGCTAATACCAGGTCTACTACTTGTTTTTCACATACCAACTATATCTAAAAATAAAGGATATGAAAATTTGGCAGCAAGCATTGACCCAAAAAATGAAACTTTTAATCAGTCCTATTCTCAAGATTCTGACTCATCGGAAGCTCCTGCATTCCTAGGATGTTTTAAGCTTCCTGTGCCTCCTGCGGTCAGGAGGCCTCAAACAATCACAAGTGCAGCTATACGAGTCCTACAGGCAGGCTAGAAAGCCATCAGAGGGTTTTTTGGATTGAAACACTCTTTCAAATGCAGAAGACTAACGCCCTGAACTGACTTTTTTCCAGAAAAGGTCAGAAGAGTGAAAAAGCAGAGCACAAAAACCGGCAGATTTTTGTTGGGGTACATGCTTAAAAATTTCCAGAGGGGTCCCTGAAGTCTGAGCACGCCTTGCGTATGTCAGCTTCCTTCCTCATAACCTTGTCACGGGCAGGCTTCCTCACACTGGCTCCCGGCAGCCTTAGGCTCCGGCATCGACGGGAGAGGAATCCCGAGAGGCCCCCGAGCAACTCGCATGCGGACTGGCCTTTCCTGAGGCCACCAGAGCGGGTCCCTGAGGTCCCCGTCATAAGTCCAGAGCACCTGCCGCAACTCGAGAAAATCCAGGAGGTTCTCCCCTCCAGGCGAGATGAGGCTCATTTCCACTGAGGCGTCTCGAGCTAATCAAACCTAACCTCTGGAACTTCCAAAGGGTCCTTCACACCCTTGCTGCAACACAAGAAGTTCCCCGACATACCCGTCTCCACTCGAGCGGAAGCACGAGAGTCCCACCCACATCCAGAGGAGCCCCATTTCCTCCTTTAAAGCTCGAGAGGAGGGATCCTTTCCCTGCGTGGTCGGGAAAGAATTCCCGACGTTCCCGTCGCATCTGAAGAGTAGGCGCTCTCCACAGGAAAGGCGAGAGGAACTCCAGGGTCGTGCACCATTCGCAGAGACAACCAAATGTGCCAGTCCATTCCAGGGAAACCTGTTTTCCCTGCACTGCCTCCACTTTCAAGCCGAGGATCGACTCACACCATGGTGGCACGTGGGACAGCCCTGTGGGAAAGCCTCGTGGGAAAGGCTCTTGGGAAAGCCTCGAGGGAAAACCACAGATCCGTTGATCCACGCGAAGGGAAGCGTGACACTGCTGCTACAGCTCGGGAGGAAAGCGACGTGCATGCCCACACTCGAGTAGAGGACTGACTGCCCTGAGAGACTCCAGAAGTACCCAAGATCCATGTCAGCACTGGAGAGGAATCCTCAGGTTCCAGCACCACTCCACACAAGACCTTAGGCCCGGCATCGACGGGAGTGGAATCCCGAGAGGACCCGAGCAACTCGCATGGGGACTGGCCTTTCCTGAGGCCACCAGAGCGGATCCCTGAGGTCCCCGTCGTAAGTCGAGAGCACCTGCAGCAACTCGAGAAAATCCAGGAGGTTTTCCCCTCCAGGCGAGATGAGGCCCATTTCCGCTGAGGCGTCTCGAGGCTAATCACACCTAACCTCTGGAACTTCCAAAGGGTCCTTCACACCCTTGCTGCAACTCAAGAAGTTCCCCGACATACCCGTCTCCACTCGAGAGGAAGCACGAGAGTCCCGCCCACATCCAAAGGAGCCCTGTTTCCGCCTCATAGCTCGAGAGGATTGATCCTTTCCCTGGTGGTCGGGAAAGAATTCCCGGCGTTCCCAATGCATCTCAAGAGGAGGCGCTCTCCAAAGGAAAAGCAAGAGGAACTCCAGGGTCGTGCCACCATTCCCAGAGTCCCCCCAGATGTCTCAGTCCATTCCAGGGAAACCTGTATTCCCTGCACTGCCTCGACTTTCAAGCCGAGGATCGACTCACACCACAGTGGCACGTGGGACAGCCCTGTGGGAAAGCCTCGTGGGAAAGCCTCGAGGGAAACCACAGATCCCTTGATCCACGCGAAGGGAAGGCGTGACACTGCTGCTACAGCTCGAGAGGAAATCGCACGTGCATGCCCCAATTCGAGACGAGGACTGACTCCCCTGGGGAGACTCCAGAAGTACCCCAAGATCCATGTCAGCACTGGAGAGGAATCCTCAGGTTCCGGCACCTCCTGGGAGCCAGTGTGAGGAATCCCGCCCGTGACAATGGTCATGAGGAAGGAAGCTGACATACGCAAGGCGTGCTCAGACTTCGTGGACCCCTCTGCAAATTCCTAAGCACGTACCCAACAAAAATCTGCCGGCTTTTGTGCTCTGCTTTTCCACTCTTCTGACATTTTCTGGAAAAAGTCAATTCAGGGCTTTAGTCTTCTGCATTTGAAAGAGTGTTTCAATCCAAAAACCCCTCGATGGCTTTCTAGCCTGCCTGCAGGACTCGTACAGCTGCGCATGTGATTGTTTGAGGCCTCCTGACCGCAGGAGGCACAGAAGCTTAAAACATCCTAGGAATGTAGGAGCTTCCGAGGAGTCAAAATCTTTAGAATAGGACTGATTAAAGGTTTCATTTTTTGGGTCAATGCTTGCTGCCAAATTTTCATATCCTTTATTTTTAGATATAGTGTATATAGAAAAACAAGTAGTAGACCTGGTATTAGCAACATTAGATCTTTGAGTTAAGTACCTTCTTTGTTATATCCCACTGCACCTTTGTTCTATAGAGATGTAACTTTAATGCTTTAAGGAGATGCAGATTAAAAAAAAAAAAAAACACTTCAGGGGAAACAAAATTAACATTCATTAAGGAAGAGAGCCAAAAAGTGTTAACAAGCCTCTTGGCCAAAAGATAATGTAAATCACCTGAGACCTTTTGTATACAAAATGATATACGAAAGAATCTGGGTTGCGAACGCTACATAATTTTGTGTTACCCATTGATCTCCGTGTTTTATCAAAAGTATAAAAGGCCTTCTGAACAATAAAGGATGGGGGCCAGTTCTCGGACCAGTTTCTCGAACTAGTCTCTCGGCCTGGTTTCTTGGGACTCTGGCTCCCCCCATGTCTCTCTCTCTTTTCTTCTTCTCTCCCTTTCCTCTCTCTGCTCTTTACTTTAACTTCAGGCTGAATCTCCATCTGGGGCGCGGAGGCTCGCCAGGTCTACTTACTTGCCCCAGCTGTTAAGACCCGCACGAAAGGGAGCTTAAGGCGAGGCACCCTTAGATATTCAAGCGGGCGCCGGTGGCCCAAGGTAGATGGTGCAAATTCCTTGTCTGGAATTTTATTGGCCTTCCGCGTAAACCAAGCTATTCAGCCCTCTTCCTCCACTTAATCTTCTTATTACACTATAGTTTCTTAATCTAATCTTACATTAATAAAAAACAATTCTATCCACGCCAACGCCGTCCACCCTTCGAATTCCCAGGATCAATCGGGGCTGGACCCTGGCAGGCCCGACTCCACACAAGGTCTTAGGCCCTGCATCGACGGGAGAGGAATCCCGAGAGGCCCCCGAGCAACTCGCATGGGGACTGGCCTTTTCTGAGGCCACCAGAGCGGGTCCCAGTGGTCCCCGTCGTAAGACGAGAGCACGTACCGCGACTCGAAAAAATCCAGGAGATTCTCCCCTCCAGGGAGGTGAGGCCCATTTCCGCTAAGGCATCTCGACTCTAAACACACCTAACCTCTGGAATTCCAAAGGATCCTTCACATCCTTGCTGCAACTCAAGAAGTTCCCCCAACATACCCGCCTCCATCGAGAGGAAGCAAGAGAGTCCCCGGCCACATCCAGAAGAGCCCCGTTTCCCGCTCCAAGTTCGAGAGGAGGGATCCTTTTCCTGCGTGGTCGGGAAAGAATTCCGGGCGTTTCCGAGCATCTCAAGAGGAGGCGCTGTCCACAGGAAAGGCGAGAGGAACTCCAGGGTCGTGCACACCATTTCCAGAGTCCCCCAGATGTCTCAGTCCATTCCAGGGAATCCTGTTTTCCCTGCACTGCCTCGACTTTCAAGCCTAGGATCGACTCACACCACGGTGGCACCGTGGGACAGCCTGTGGAAAAGCCTCGTGGAAAGCCTCGTGGGAAAGCCTCGAGGAAAAGCCACAGATCCCTTGATCCACGCAAAGGGAAGGGTGACACTGCTGCTACAGCTCGGGAGGAGAGCGCACGTGCATGCCCCACTCGAGACGTGGACTGACTCCCCTGGGGAGATTCCAGAAGTACCCAAGGATCCATGTCAGCACTGGAGAGGAATCCTCAGGTTCCGGCACCGACTCCAAACAAGGTCTTAGGGCACGGCATCGAAGGGAGAGGAATCCGAGAGGGCCCCCGAGCAAGTCGCATGGGACTGGGCCTTTTCCTGAGGCCACCAGAGCGGGTCCCTGATGTCGTCGTAACGCGAAGAACACCTGCACCAACTCGAGAAAAAATGCAGGAGGTTCTCCCCTCCAGGCGAGATGAGGCCCATTTCCTCTGAGGCGTCCCCAGAGCTAATCACACCTAACCTCTGGAACTTCAAAAAGGGTCTTCACACCTTGCTGGCAACTCAAGAAGTTCCCTGACATACCCGTCTCCACTTGAGAGGAAGCACGAGAGTCCCGCCAAATCCAGAGGAGCCTCGTTGCCGCCTCATGGCTCGAGAGTAGGGATCCTTTCACTGCGTGGTCGGGAAAGTATTCCGGCATTCCCTCGCATCTCAAGAGGAGGCGTCTCCACAGGAAAGGCGAGAGGAACTCCAGGGTCGTGCCACAATTCCCAGAGTCGCCCCAGATGTCTCAGTCCATTCCAGGGAAACATGTTTTCCCTGCACTGCCTCGACTTTTCAAGCCGAGGATAGACTCACACAACGGTGACACGTGGGTCAACCCTGTGGGAAAGCCTC
>NW_017215654.1:0-13747 GCF_001704415.2 Capra hircus
ATAATTGCCAACATATGTTGGATCATTGCAAACACAAGAGAGTTCCAGAAAAAATGTACTTCTGCTCTGTTGACTATGCCAAAGCATTTGACTGTGTGGATCACAACAAACTGCGGAAAATTCTTCAAAGATGAGAATACCAGACCACCTGAACTGCCTCCTGAGAAATGTGTATGCAGGTCAAAAACGACAGTTTAGAATTGAACATAAAAATGTAGACTGGTTCCAAATTGGGAAAGGAAGTATATTGACAAGGCTGTATATTGTCACCCTGCTTATTTAACTTATATGCAGAATATATCATGAGAAATGCTGGACCAGATAAACCACAAGCTGGAATCAAGATTGCTAGTGGAAATATCAATAACCTCAGTTATGCAGATGACACCACCCTTATGGCAGAAAGTGAAGAGAGCTAAACAGACTCTTGATGAAACTGAAAGAGGACAGTGGAAAAGCTGGCTTAAAGCTCAACATTCAGAAAACTAAGATCATGGCATCTGGTCCCATCACTTCACAGCGAAACAGTGGCAACAGTGACAGGCTATTTTTTTTGCACTCCAAAATCACTGCAGAAGTTGACTGAAACCGCGAAATTAAAAGATGCTTCCTCCTTGGAAGAAAAGTAACAGCCTAGTCAGCATATTCAAAAGCAGAGATATTACATTGCCAACAAAAGTCCATCTAGTCAAAGCTATGGTTTTTCTAGTAGTTATGTATGTATGTGAGAGTTGGACTATAAAGAAAGCTGAACCCCAAAGAATTGATGCTTTTGAACTGTGCTGTTGGAGAATACTCTTGAGAGTCCCTTGGACTGCAAGGAGATGCAACCAGTCCATCCTAAAGAAATCAGTGCTGAATATTCATTAGAAGGACTGATGCTCAAACTGAAACTCAAATACTTTGGCTACCTGATGCAGATAACTTACTCATTTGAAAACCCAATGCTGGAAAGATTGAAGGCAGGAGGAGAAGGAGATGACAGAGGATGGATGTTCGATGGCATCACCACTCAGTGGACATGAGTCTGAGTAAACTCTGGGTTGGTGATGGGCAAGGTGTCCTGGCTTGCTGCAGTCCATGGGGTCGCAAAGAGTTGGACATGAATGAGTGACTGAACTGAAACTGAATGTCTAGAAATTAGCAGGTTTGATTCAAAGAGAATAATAACAGAAAATTAAATACAAGCAGCCAATACATAAAGGCAACATATTAGCAGGTTTAAAGGGTACCTAAGGGAAGCAAGATGAAACATATACATGGAAGATTTGCTCATGTAGCACCCAACTCCCAGTAGGAAGTGAGATACAGACAATCCATTGATAAATAAAGATATATTTCCAAGAGAGTAAAGGTAAATTTTCTGAGGCAAAAAAAATTGAAAGTGTATGATAATTAACACAAATTATAGTAGCATTGTGTGTGTGTGTTAGTTGCTCAGTCGTGGCTGACTCTTTGTGACCCATGGACTGTAGCCACCAGACTTCTCTGCCCATGAGATTTTCCAGACAAGGATGCTGGAGTGGGTTGTCGTTTCCTTCTCCATATAGGAGAATTACTACTATAAATTGAATTTTGTCCCTTTAAACTCATTTTGCATAATTAAATATGGACCTTTGGGAGATATATAGATTAATTTGAGGTTATTAAATTGGGCTTTTATGATAAAATCAGTGTCCTTGGAAGAATAGATACCAGAGAACTTGGTTCTACCCACTCCCAACTATGGGAAGACACAGCAAGAAAGGAAGCATCTGAAAGCCAGATAAAGAGGTCTCACCAGAAACTGACCATGCTGCAAACTTACTGTGGGTATAAGCACCTAATCTATGACACAAATAGTAACTATCAAGTTACACACAAAAATCACACATTACTTTTATACACCAAAGTAGGCTTAAAACCTGGATACTGCTAGAATTTTTTATTATAAAATTTGTGTGTGTGTCTGCCCAATCGCTCAGTTTTTCTCTGCTCTTTGTGAACCCATGGACTATAGCCCACAAAGCCCCTCTTTCCATGGAATTTTCCAGGCAAGAATACTGGAGTGGGTTGCTATTTCCTTCTTCAGGGGCTTTTCCTGACCCAGGGATTGAACCCATATCCCCTGTGTTCCCTGAATTGACAGATGTATTCTTTACCACTAGCTCCACTTGGGAAGCCCTCTATGGATATTTTTCTTCTCCATAGAAAAATAATTTCAATGGGATAACCATGACCTTTCAAGAAAAGACTTTTAAATTGAAAACTGACTTATTAAGCCTTAGTAATTGAACATCATTTACTCTCATGCTAACTTTTTTGGTTGTGAGTTTCTTCAAGGGTTTACCACAAAAGTTAAAATTTCATGATGGCATTGTACTTATGGAAACATTAGTATTTATTTGAAGCAATGAGATTTACCCTCATGCTTGATTCCATTGATAGGAGTTTTCACAGTACATGTGACCAACTTGGCAGTAAAACTACATTGGGAAATTTTCAAAATGTTAAGTAGTTAGATAAAACTTCATATAACTGGAAAAGATTATGCCATTATCTTCTTTTAGATTGTATAGCTGCAGAACCAGAGGTTCAAAATCATTTATAAATTGATCTGTAGATCCAAGAGAAGTAGCCAGGTATTCCAAAACATTATGTGTTTGTAGTATTTATTCTATGTATTAATTCATGCACTTTAAAATTTTTATAAGTCATTGCTAACTTTGTATATGAAATAGCTATACAGTATTTTGTAAATGAAAACAAAAACTAAGTTTATTCATTTCAACATAAAAATGTAGATGTTTATTTTTACAAACAAGCAAAAGTACTACTCTAGTCTTTATGGTATTCTGTCATTTCAATTAGGCACTCTGCTGATTATCTAATTGACAAGTGACAACATATTTTAATATATTATGATAATACTTGCAAATTCAGTTGAAGCTATGTAAATATTATCTACACAGTTAGCTACCTACTGATTTGAATTGTATATAATACATAATGTGGCATTTAATATCACAATCAGCACTAATGAAAAGTGTTACTTATAAAATTTAGGTGATTGGAATATAGAAGGGATGGTGTATATCTTGAATAAGTAAATAAAGCAATAAATAAAATACTTTCTCTTTTCTAACAGTGTTTTGTGTTCAAAAACCAAAATTATGTGTTAATGAAAGATTTTATTCACATTTTAATAAATACACAAATGTAAGCATTTGTTGTTGACAGACAGTTAATACATGTCTGACTCTTTGTGACCCAATAGAGTGCAGTGTGTCAGGCTTCCCTGTCCTTCACTATCTCCCAGAGTTTGCTCAAACGCATGTCCATTGAGTCAGTGATGCCATCCCACCATCTCATTCTCTGTTAACCTAGTCTCTTCCTGCCCTCAATCTCTCCTAGCATCAGGGTCTTTTCCAATGAGTTAGCTCTTTGCATCAGGTGGTCATATTGTTGGATACAATAATGGAGGCAAGCATATATTATTCACTTTAGTTGGTTTCATTATTAATGTGTTTTATTGAAATATTATATGTTTTGAGGCATTGAAATCAACATTAACTAGACTATTTACTCATTCATAGGCAATGCATTACCATTTATTTAAAAATAAATGCCAGTGAAAGAAATAATTTGTGATATAACTAAGACACAAAAACTGTAGGAAAATCTAGGTAATATAAATTTACATTTGAATTTTAAAATTTTTTACTTATATCAGTATTTATTAGTATTTCATACCCAGATATATTTTGAGACATTAATTTTTATTGATATCTTTATTCCCAAAATACTTCTTGTATGTATCATCCCTGACATAAAAAACAAAAATAACATCTATTCTTGAACTTAATTTTAATGCTGACATCATTATATGAATGTGAGAGTTGTCAAAGAGTTCTAACAAGTATATAAACATTGCCAAATGTTTTAATATGTATGGTCATAAAAAACACACATTTTGAAATAAAATATATTATCTCTAAATGCAGAGCTTTAAAGAGGAAATATGACAAAGTGGTTAAATAGGCTTCACATATTTAAATCCTAGCTCTACTACTCATTTTCTTTTTAATATTAAAGAAATTGCTATTTCCATTTCTTATTTTACTTATTTAAAAAGTATAGATCATCATAATACTATTGTATCAGCAAAGGCTGACAAATGAAAATGGAAATTCATTAATAGTGGGAATGTGATTTATTATATGAATTAAAACTTGCACAATTATGGAAAGACTGAAAAAATGAATTAATAAACCTCCTTTCACTTTACTATGAGTTGCTCTTAAATTCCTTGTTACATGAAGCTGAGAACACTCTTGGCAGTCATCCTACAGACTCAGACATGACTGATGTGACCATCCTCTCACACCCCACTCTCATGCAACACAAACACAGGTAAGAGAGATTCAGCTGCATCACCCTGTTGTCAATCTGAGAAGTCAAGCAAATATTCAGCTACAGATGTGTGCATGAGTGCTAAATCACTTCAATCATGTCTAACTTCTGCGAGCCAATGAACTCTAGCTTACCAGGTTCCCCTGTCCATAGGATTTCCCAGGCAAGAATACTGCAATGGAGAGTAATGCCTTCCTCCTGGGGATCTTCCTGAGCCAGGGATCAAACCCATGTCTTCTGCATCTCCTCCATTGCAGGCACATTATTTATTGTTGGGCCATTGGGCAAGCCCCTCAGCTATATAAATGGGCAAGTGCAAATAGAGAGCTACTTGGAGTGTCAGTCTCTGTGAATCTACATCCAAAGACCATTGGTACAAGATATGGACAATGATTTTAGGGGACATTAGGACAAGCTGAAATTTTCTGGGCACTTCAGCATCTAACCAAAGAACAATCATTGAGCGATGGCCAATGTCACACTTTTTCATCCCATACATTGTGAAAGTTCCTAGCTAACTCTAACCTAAGACTTGACAGGAAACTTGATTCTGGAAAATTTAGCTCCTATTTCAACATGTTTGACAACAGGATGATGGGACACAGCTTCCTTACTGGATCTTACAGGAGCTAATACAAAATTTAGTTGAAGTCATACATTCATAGGTCCAAGAAATTAAGTGAGTCACAATCACAATAGGCATAAAGACACCCATCAGAAGACTTATCTAGTAATAAAGAAAATCTCTTAAAAGAAACTAGCTCTGATGTGTACAGAGGAACAAGAATAAGCAAAGCAATAGACTTTTTATCACAAACTTTTTCATGTCATACAACAAAAGAAATGACAATATTAACTTTTTGTGAGAAAAATATGTCAGCCTAGGATTCTAAACTCAGAGAAACTGTATTGTAATAATAAAAGGGTAATAGTTTTTCAGGAATATATGTTCAAAATCCATTGTCTTATGAACCTGCTCAAAAGATATGAAAAAGTAAGTCCTATATTTAGAATAAGATCAAACCAGATAAAAATGAATGAAAAGTGTCAATAAAAGTAAATGCATGCATAAGATAGAAGAAAATGCTTTTTTCTTGCTTTAATTATCTTTAAAAGATAATTTGCTCTCCAAAGATATCAAATCAATAACAGTGCTCTGTGAGATTTGTGTTCAGGTTAAAAGTCTAACAATGCAATACAGTAGAGAAATGGAAATACAGTAAAAGACATGAAAAAAGTGTATGCTGTACTGTTCTCACATCGTAAGATAAGTAGTACAATGTAATCTGAAAGTAGAATGCAGTGTTCAAGGGGTATATTTCACACCATAAAAAAAATCATTATAAAACAATAGTGGAACAAATATATGCACCTAATGTATAATCACATTTTAAAAAATCCAGATAAGGCATGAAACATTTTTTTAAAAATAAAAGATAACAGATGGGAAAAGAGAAAACAAACAGCAAAATTTCAGCTGTTAAATTATAACAAATATAAGAAATAAGAACTGGTTCAGTTCAGTTGCTCCATCATGTCTGACTCTTTGAGACCCCGTGGACTGCAGCACGCCAGGTTTCCCTGTCAATAACCAACTCCCGGAGCTTACTCAAACTCATGTCCATTGAGTTGGTGATGACATCCAACACAATCTCATCCTCTGTCATCCCCTTCTCCTCCCACCTTCAATCTTTTCCAACATCAGGGTCTTTTACAATGAGTCAGTTCTTCACATCAGGTGGCCAAAGTAATTGGAGTTTCAGCTTCAGCATAAGTCCTTCCAATGAATATTCGGACTGATTTCTTTTAGGATTCACTGGTTGGATCTCCTTGCTGTCCAAGGGACTCTCAAGACTCTTCTCCAACTGTTGATGTATGGCAAAACCAATACAATATTGCAAAGTAATTAGCCCCCAATTAAAATAAATACATTTATATTTTTTTAAAAAGCATCAATTCTTTGGCATTCAGCTTTCTTTACAGTCTGACTTTCATACATGAGTACTAGGAAAAAAAACATTGCTTTGACTAGACAGACCTTTGTTGGTAAAGTAATGCCTGAGTTTTCTAATATGCTGTCTAGGTTGGTCATAACTTTTCTTCAAAGAACAAACGTCCTTTAATTTCATGGCCACAGGTACATCTGCAGGGATTTTGGAGGCCAAAACAATAAAGTCTCTCACTGTTTCCATTGTTTCCCCATCTATTTGCCATAAAGTGACAGAACCAGATGCCCATGATCTTAATGTTTTTGAGTGTTGAGTTTCAAGCCAGCTTTTTCACTCTCCTCTTTCATTTTCATCAAGAGGTTCTTTAGTTCTTCTTCACTTTCTGCCATAAGTGTGGTGTCATCTGCATATCTGAGGTTATCGATATTTCTCCCAGCAATGTTCTTTAGCTCTTCTTCACTTTCTGCCATAAGTGTGGTGTCATCTGCATATCTGAGGTTTATCGATATTTCTCCCAGCAATGTTCTTTAGTTCTTCTTCACTTTCTGCCATAAGTGTGGTGTCATCTGCATATCTGAGGTTATCGATATTTCTCCCAGCAATGTTGATTCCAGCTCTTGCTTCAGCCAGCCCATTGTAAATGTGCTTCATTCATCTATACTAAGAATGTCTTCGTGATTTCATGGTGTTTTGGACTTTCAATCATTAAAACTAATATAGTACTAAATTAAGAATTTCCTTAAGAAAATCCTGAAAATATTTTAATAAGTAAATAAGAAAATCCAATACGGATTGAGAGCTTACAGTGTGTTGAGCATTCTACACTGCTTTATGTTCATTATCTCATTTAATCTTAATAATAACCCTCTGCAATATATACTTACTTTATAATTGACACATTACAGAAAATGTCAAGAAATTGGGGTATTGGATAACTGTGCTCAAGAGCAAATAATAGTACATGGTGGACCAGCTAATTTCATTAAAAATAGTGTTTGTTCAGTACCAATATATGCCAGGTAATATTTTGAACAATAAAACAGTGAATAACAAGAACAAAACTTAGATGTAAAAATAAACTCGGTGTATAAAATGTTCTCTACAATTTAACAGAATTACTCAAAATAAACATTGATTCATATGAGAGAGTTCATTACAAAGAAAAAAAATCCTGAAATATTTTTAAACTGGAATTTTATGTAAAATTATTTTCCTTTGGAAGAAGCAACCAGCTTTTCTTTAGACTGAGTTTTGTAAGTAAAACAAAATTGCTTCATGTTCCACAGTAGATAATTCAACAGAATTCAGAGAGAAATGAATCCAAGATGTACTTAAATCCCTTGGGGTCTTATCAAAGCTGATATTTAATATTAATCTTCTGGGCTCTGACATAAAAACATAATATGAACATATGGGGAACTGAGCTAGATTTTTGTGAAATATCAATGTTGAAATAAAATCCCTGTTTCCATTCTAAATCCACTCTAAACTAATCTTCAATGACTTTTGAAAAATGTAAATTTTTAAATCGTTTCTGAAGATTAAGATATATATGAGTACACTGGCAATGACTAAGTGAAGAATGCACTATTTTAAGCTTAGATGTTATAACTTAATCATGTCTTAAACAAGTTTTCAAAAGACTTGCAATGAAATGAATGAAAATAGTTAAAAGTTGAATTCTAAAGAAAAAAAAGCTTATATGATTATTAAATTGAAGATACTTATTTAATAGAATATAGCTATGGGACAATGATTTAGGCAGAATTCTTCCTTATTAACATGCAAATATTATGCAATTCAATAGCATGTTCCAATTACACAAGCCTATTAGGGCATAAGTTAATAACGTAAGGCCAAATTAAATATTGGAAGACTCTGTCTGCATGCTAAGACTTTGACATTAAGTAATTTCAAGTGGGTTACTCTCACAAAGAAATTTAGCGTATATATATATATATATCAGTTCAGTTCAGTCGCTCAGTCGTGTCCGACTCTTTGTGACCCTATGAATCGCACCATGCCAGGCTTCCCTGACTATCACCAACTCCCGGAGTTCACTCAGACTCACGTCCATTGAGTCAGTGATGCCATCCAGCCATCTCATCCTCTGTTGTCTTCTCCTCCTGACCCAATCCCTCCAGCATCAGAGTCTTTTCCAGTGAGTCAACTCTTCTCATGAAGTGGCCAAAGTACTGGAGTTTCAGCTTTAGCATCATTCCTTCCAAAGAAATCCCAGGGCTGATCTCCTGCAGAATGGACTGGTTGGATCTCCCTGCAGACCAAGTGACTCTCAAGAGTCTTCTCCAATACCACAGTTCAAACGCATCAATTCTGCAGCGCTCAGCCTTCTTCACAGTTATATATATATAATCTGTTAGCCTTGTATAGGATGACTTGGAAGGGAGGTAGACAAGTCATGAGGATCAGTCAGCAAGCAAATGAGATCATGCAAATATGAGGCAATAAATTGAACAGAAATGGGTAAAAGAAGAAATGAATAACTCATAGAGCTATAGCAGGGATAGAATTTAATGCTATTGTTTGATGTTATACATAAGGAAAATTTATAATGCACACAATTTCTACTGGGCTTCTCTGATGGCTCATACAGTAAAGAATTTGCCGGCAATGAAGGAGACCCGGGTTTGATCCCTGGGTCAGGAAAATCTCCTGGAGAAGGGAAAGTCTACCTACTCCAGGATTCTTGCCTAGAGAATTCCATGGACAGAGGAGCCTGGCAAAGTACAGTCCACAGGGTTGCAAAGAGTTGGATATGACTGAGCAATTAACACTTTTCATGGCAGATCCCAGAGGTCTGGGAGGGAAAAAAAAAAAACAGGTAAGACAACCATTAACATAATGAATTCTAGAACATTTCAAAGAAATGACTTATATACTTTGATGAAGAGAAGAATAGAAGGGATTGAGTTTAGTGACCTTTGAAGATCAAATTAAAAACATGAGGTAGAGTTCATGGTCAAAATAAGGGTGAACTTTTTGTGGAAAAAAATTCTTGTTAACATGGCATTTTTGCCTTCGAGATCTTCAGTTAATCTTATGTATTTATGTCATGAAAGAGATTTCAAGGACATAGCTTCAAGATGATCTTTCAATTTCTAATAATCTCTGCCTTCCATTTTATTCAACTTTATTTTTTCTAGGATTAACCTAAATGCGTAAATAGTAGATAAATATATTCTGGGCTACTTACGAAATAGATGTAAAATATATGTACATTAATATGCATATATATTTAATAATACTGGATGTGTTTGGAACATATATATAAAGAATATTCCTAAATTAATAAAAAGCAGGACACCATAATGGAACAATTGTCAAAAGATTCAAATAAGATCTTCACAAAATGTAATATTCAATGAACATAAATCTCAGGAAAAAGTCCTCTTTCATTTATCAAAAAATTATAAATACAAATGAAAAGAATATATTCTCATCAGGGCTTTCCAGGTGGTGCTAGTGGTAAAGAACTCACTTGCCAATGCAGGTAAACTTAAGAGATTCAGGTTCAGCCCCTGGGTTGGGAAGATCCCTTGGAAGAGGGCACAGCAACCCACTCCAGTATTCTTCCCTGGAGAATCCCGTGGACAGAGGGGCTTGGCTGGCTTCAGAACATAAGGTCATACAGAGTAAGACATGACTGAAGTAAGTTAGCATATCCACATGCATACTCTCATCAGAATGGTAAATAAAAATAATATACACTTTGCTGTTTGGGGAGAATACAGAGCAAGTGGAGTTTTTATACACTGTTGTTAAGAATTTAAATTAATGAAATTCCTCTTCAAAGGCAATTAGTAGTATTTACTACAGTTAACCTACATAGTTTTGAGCAAGTAACTTCACCTGAGTGTATCTCCTCAGCACATATTATCAGCTAAATATATTAAAAAAAGATAATTCATAACAGCAAAATTTTTATGTTAACTAGCTAACATCGTGAAGTGTGATACGTTCATAAAATGGAATACTCACCAGTGAGATGAATAAACTACAACTAGTGTAACAATACAAGTGAATATCATGTGTAAAATATTAATGAAAATAAAATACACAGAAATAGTACATTGAATGATCCCTTTTATATTAAGTGCACAAACAATGTATTATTTTAGATGTCAGGACTGTTATTATTTTTGAGAGAGGGGCAGCTGTAGTCACCAATGAAAAGAGGTTGTGAAGGAGACTTTGTATGATCTGGTATGGAATTATAACAGAATTTAACGAGCTTAAACTGTTTCTTTTCTATAGAAAGAAAAACAACATACGTGTTTACTCTCTGTAAATTTGTCACCAGTACAATTTTGGCTGCATATCATTCTGGATTCAGGTTATAAATTTAATAAACATTTTTTATATTCAAGAATAAGTTGATAAAATATTTTGAGAAGCCCTAAGAAGCTAAATGGCATATAGAGCTAAGTCTAGAAAAATTAAGCATAGATTAAAAATATGCATGATTCATTAAAATCCACAAATAACTTGCTATTTCTACTGCATATCTAAAAAATGAAAGTATAATTATTAGTTCTCCTTGAAAGAACATTTACAAATTACTATTATTTGAAATAAGTCTGTAGCTGAAAAGGTAGTCACTTTCATTATTACAGGTAGCATAATAACTCTGGAGTTTTTTGCAAAACTATTATAAATATTCAAAGTTATCCATTTATCAGCCATTTAGTCAAGGATTTTGCCTCTGCAAAGTCAAAAAGGACACTCTCTTCCTTAGTACCCTAGTACTCTCTCTTATTTAAATCCTACACGTTTGCTGCTATTTAGTTTGAATGCAAAGTTAAATGATCCACACACTCTAACCATCCAGTTTTAATAATAATGAAAAAAGACATGTTGTAGGATATGAAAAAAAAAAAAAAACTAGGTCAAAGCCTCTCATAATGATTTGCAAAACCCCCATGTTGTCACAAGACAACTATCATTATATCAACAGACTGTCCTTGAGCCCTTGCAATATCTGAGGTTAACTGGAAATAGCTGGGAGAAAAATATGTGAAGACCCAAAAATGTCTCTCTGTGGAATAGGTGATGACAGTAAAGATGTAGAAATGAAAAATCTAGATGGATCTGTTTGCATCTCAGTATATATACATGCCTATAAGAAATACTTCTGTAGACAATAAAGAATATGGAGTTTGCTCTCCATTCTCTTTTTAATGTAGTTCTTCAGAAATATATAACCTGATGGATTCAATAATAGTCACATACTAAATAAAACGGGCTTCTAATTTATCAAGTTCTTATGTTTAGCATGAAACTGAGTCAAATATCTCTATATATTTTTAAACATCTACATTTTTATATGACTATGAGGGGCAGAATGAGGAAAAAATGTGGTTAAAGTGCCCATTAGAAAAGTGTAAGCCATGTGAATGTTATATGCTAACACTTCATAACTTTTAAAAATTACGTTTTAAAATTAAAGAGTAAAATTTCTTTTTTTTTTGGCAAAAAAACATAGAAAGCAATAAAAATAAAAGAAAACATCTGTTATCATGTTACAAATGAGGACAGCCATGACCAAGAAAAAAGATCAAAAGCTATTATAATTAAAAAAAAATCAAATGGAGAACATGCATTTCTGTGAAAGGATGAAACACCTAAAGTGTTTCAGTTAAGATATAACAATGGGAAATAGATTTAGCTACCATAAAATTAATTTGGAAGAAGAAAGCTTAAATGTAATGAACTGATAAATGCCAACTATGGGCTAACATGCTAACATAGAATCCCTGAGAGCCCTAGACATAAGAGAAGACTTGCTTTCACTTGTTGATCCTTTTCACAGGTCAATTGTTCATGAGACAGATTGAGTACAGGGAGGGCAGTCACACCAACTGCATAGGATGCATGATGTGCCAGTGTCTGGGGTGAAGAAGGAGAGCCTAAAGCAGCCTGCCTGTTCCCCAAACCCTGCACAACTGCAAGGACAGGTTGGCCGCTCTGGAAAGTGTGTAGGAAAACCATCCACACTCACCCTGGACCTTGATGTGATGAAAGAAGCAGCTCCCCCACTACTGGGGAAAGGAAGGAAACGGAAGGCCATCTGCCCCAGACCTTTCACTGCCTGAAGCAGACAGTACCTGTCACTGGGGGAAAGACAGAAAAATGACAAATGTCCCCTCTCATACATCAATACGAGGTCAAGAGTGGCTACCACTGAGACAGGGCCAGAAAGACTCTGCACCTGAACTCAAAGACAAAGCTCTCTGTTGCTATGAAACACTTACCTCTACAGACTCTTTAAATTCATGGCGTTAAGCCAACTGCCCCTAAAAGGCATGCCCATTTTTGACTAAGCATTGGTATGAGGTAAAATTTGCTACAGTTGAGAGTCAACTGTAGAGAGAGACTATCAAGAAGTGTCTGGGTTCAGAAGACTTTGCACTAATTGGAGGAAGTGGTTGTTTTCTGTGGAAGAGAGCAGAAATGCTGAGAAAACCCAAGATATGAAACTCAAGGAAACAGGGCCTGTTTCAAGTTGTGCTGGTAGCAGGGAACTGAAAAAATCTTTTCCCCACTGGAGAAATCTTACATTGGGTAGCAAGCAATGCCCTACAACTGAGAGAAGAGCGAAGTACAGGGAAAACCCATCTTTAGTAAAGTCTTCCTGGGCCTGCTCTAAGCAGAAAGTGGAATAGGAACACCCAGAGAGAGAATCTTAATCATTCCGTAACTCATGCCATGCAAAAAACAGCAGCTGTCTATCACTAGAGGATTTTCAATTCCATCGGGTACTGAGTATAAATAAATAACCCAAAATTCCTCACTCCAGTCAACAACAAATTAGGCTGATATGCTATACTCAGAACAGACAAAAGACAGGAAATTATTTTGAACTTGAAGATGTGACAAGAGAAATTATCTTACTCAAAGCAGAGAAATAAGAGAGGGGAAAAATGGAATACTTGAAAACTATTGGACAATATCAAAACATTCAAATATAAAAGTATGGGAAACCCAGGAGGAGAAGAAAACAAGAGACAAGGTCACAAGAAATATTTTAGGAGATTAATGTTGAGAATTTTTTAAATGTCTGAAAACAGACAAAAAAAGCCTCCCACATATCCAAGAAGTTCAGAGAAACTTGAAGTGTGGTAAATGTAAATTAAAAAAAAAAAAGCCAAGTACATCATAATAAAACTACAGAAAACTAAAAACAAAGGAAATCTTTGAAACAAGTCAGAGAAAATAAAGACATAGAATGAATGATAGTGAAATGATGGCTGAATTCTCATAGAAATAATAGGAGTCAGAAGACAAACAAAATTAAATCTTTAAGGAGCTAAAAAACAAAGTCTAGAAGTCAATTTCCTGTGAAAACATATTAGAAATAAAATGATAGAAAAAAATCTTAAATAATT
>NW_017215655.1:0-13746 GCF_001704415.2 Capra hircus
CCTCTTGATAAAAGCAAAAGAAGAGAGTGAAAAATTTGGCTTAAAATTCAACATTCATAATAACTGTCATCCATCAGTCCCATCACTTTATGGCAAATAGATGGGGAAACAATGGAAACAGTGGGAGATTTTATTTTGGGGGGCTCCCAAATCACTGCAGATGGTGACTGCAGCCATGAAATTAAAATATGCTTACTCACTGGAAGAAAAGCTATGACCAACCTAGACAGCATATTAAAAGCAGAGACATTACTTTGCAACAAAGGTCCATCTAAAGCTATGGTTTTCCAGTAGTCATGTATGCATGTGAGAGTTGGAATATAAAGCAAGCTGAGCACAGAAGAATTGATGCTTTTGAACTGTGGTGTTTGGAGAAGACTCTTGCGAGTCCCTTGGACTGCAAGGAGATTCAACCAGTCCATCCTAAAGGAGATCAGTCCTGAATATTCATTGGAAGGACTGATGCTGAAGCTGTACTCCAATACTCTGGCCACCTGATGTGAAGAACTGACTGATTGGAAAACACCCTGATGCTGGGAAAGATTGAAGACAAGAGAAGGGGACGACAGAGGATGAGATGGTTGGATGCATCACCAACTTGATGGACATGAGTTTGAGAAAGTTCCAGTTGTTGATGGACAGGGAAGCCTGACGTGCTGCAGTCCATGGGGTAGCAAAGAGTCAGATGCGACTGAGCAACTGAACTGAACTGTACTGAATCATTCATTCTAGAGGCCCCCCAAAATCATTAATTCTCAGAATAGATACCTTGCTTTTATGAAATGATGGATTAGCTTGATCATAGCATTACGAAAGAGTTTCATAGTTAGCAAGTAAAAGTATGTGTAGTAAATTTATTGTTTATTGTTTTTAATATTTTCCATTGACATGAAAAATTTTAAGAACAGTTGATCTCCTGAACATTTTTAATGTACATTTGCCATGAAGGCTCAATCCTTGTTTTTGAACTCTGTGTCTTTATCCAATTACTTCTTCCAATCAGCACTGTGTTACATTTTTCATCTACCCAGAGGTGGTGCTTCTTCTTCTTCTGCTACTGCTATTTTATCATTGTGGAAAGTGTGGAGAATAACACATTATCTGATAAAACAGCTTTCTACCAGTGACTCATCCTTTTGGGAAAAACATGTATATTAGGGACATTGTCCAAACTGGTGTCCAATAGGGTACCAGTAGTCCAATAGTCATATGTAGTTATTTAAATTAATTAAAATGAAATAAAATGCAAAAACCCAGTTTCTCAGTCACACTAACTCACTGCAAATGTTCAATGGTCACAAAAGGCTAGTGGCCACCATACCAGACAGCATAGATTACAGAACATAACCATTATCACAGAAAATTCTATTGGATGGTGCTACTGCAAAGAATCCATGTTTGGGACTTCCTTGGTGGTTCAGAGGTTAAGATTCTACACTTCCGATGCAGGGTCACCAGCTGGATCCCTGGTCAGGGAACTAAGACCCTGCATGTTGCACAAAGTGGCCAAAAAACAACAACAAACAAAAAGAATCTATGTTTCTGTCTGTAAATTGGCAGCATTGGGATTCTTAAGTCATTGTATTTCCACAAACCGCAGAAGCTGAATATATTTTTTTGATAATAAATTCCTTACAAACAGGGCCTGAGTGATACATTTGACCATGTAGAACCCTCAAATACCCTCCCATGAACAGAGATCTTAATGTTTTTAGATGATGCTGTTGGTCCCCCAAACTAGACTCCCTGACCCCCAAAGCAAGTATTAGGAATAACCAGTAAATTATCCCAGGGGACAGAATTAAAGCACAAAGACTCATACCTCATCACTAGGTACCTACTGGGTCAAGCATGAAGAGGTCCACTCCTTGCCTGTGGAAAGAGCCACCAGGGTTGCACTTCCATAGAGTGCATAGCCAGCAGCCACAATGTTGCGACCTGGCTGCAGGGCGTCCTTTCAGAAGGCTCATCCTCTGAGGTCTGCAAAAGAAAAAGAGACACATTACTGTCTCTGGATAGAGCCTTTGCCAGAGCAGCCTCACCAACTCGATGGACATGAGTTTGAGCAAGCTCTGGGCATTGGTGATGACAGGGGCGCATGGTGTGCTGCAGTCCTTGGGACTGCAAAGAGTCAGACACAACTGAGCACCTGAACTTCAGACACAACTGAGCACCTGAACTGAACTGAATGGCACTTCAGATCTACTTGAATCATGGAAGAAAGTGCGGTCATCAGATTTTCAAGCTGCGTAAAGGTAGCTGGAGGAAACAAGTTGCCATGTTAATGACTAGTCTAGCTGAGCCATTGCAAAGGCCATTCTTGGACTTCTCCATTTCCTGAACATAGTTGTCTCCATCCTGCCAAGAACAGCATGCCAAGGTGTTAAAATCACAGCCTCTCTTAAAAATCATAAGCCATGCTCCACAATGATTAAAATGACTAAGGTCATTGAGCTCTGATTTTGTGCAATATCTCATTCTACATACACAACAGCACTCTGAGATAGGTATCTTTATGGTCTCCATCATCCAGATGAAAAACTCAGAGCCTGAGTGATTGGATAATTCACCCAACATCAAGCGGAACTGGAATCAACCCAGGAAGTTGCCTCTTCAAGGCCCTGCCCCTGCCTGTTCCCGCCCCCAGGGCCCAAGTCTACCAATCTGGACATTTTCGTGATGAAGCCTCTCTTGTTAGCTAACAGTGCTGACTGTGCATGGAAGTGGGAATTCAGTGAGACAGGATGAGGCAGGCATCCAAGGCAGAATCAATGAAGGTTCTTGATGGAAGGGGAGAGCCGCAGATGAGACTGGATTTCACAACCTGCTTTTCCAAGGATCTCTGGAAGGGCTTGTCCTTTCCTATCTTCTTATGCTCAAAAAAACAAGGAATCAAATCTTATGAATTTGGAAAAAAGGAGAGTGAACTTCCTGCCCCCACTGTAAGGAGCTGATTGGATGGGGGAAGGAGAGGCAGGAACATGGCCACTGGGGTTGCTCAGTTCTTTTTCCACCGTCGTCTAAAGATTCTGACTACACTGCACACACTTTGGAAGCAGTCGGGGAGAGGGGAATGTTTGCAGGAACACTCGGGCTCTGGTTCTACACCTTAACATCATTATGGATGGCAAATGTGAGAGGAGCTTTGAAGGAAAAGTGAATGGGCAGATCTGAATGAACTGTTTTCAGAGCAACAGATCCAACTAGCTTCAGCTTCACACACTGAGCAAATAAGTATGACATATGTGACAAGCTGAAGCTCCAAACTTGCTTCCCACAGATCACCATACCCAAAGACTGTGGTGCTTTCTATGCAAGGATCAAATCAAAAATTGTTGGCCTTACTCTTTTTGTCGTTCGATTTTCTCCAATCTGTTTACTAGAGTAACTACCACAGACATTCAGCTAGAGGCTGTGTTCTCTCTAGACACCAGTGAGTTTTGGCTAAAATGTTAGGGGAAACACTGACTGAAACCACCCACATTGGTCAGGCACAATAGTAACCACTTGCATGAGTTATTTAAGCCAGGAAGTCCTAAAGGAACACAGAACTAACAAGCCACCACCAACTGGAAGAGTTGGGAAAAGGTCAAAAGGAGATACCACATGTCCTATCAACCTCTCAAAATCTTCCTTGCTGGAATCCATCTTGGCTGAGCAATGTGTGCACCAGTAGGCCAAAGTCAGAATGATTGGCCAGAGATGACCAGGAAATTAATCCCATCCCATAAAACCCAAGACTGAGGCTGGGAGCTACGTGGCAGAGCAGCCCTGGGTTCCTTCTCCCTCTTGCTCATAGCCGGGACATCCCTTCCCAGTAAAGTCTCTTGCTCTGTCAGCATGTGTGTCTCCTTGGACAATTCACTTCCGAGTGTTAGACAAGAACCCACTCTTGAGCCCCGAAGGGATCTCCCTTCCTGCAACAAAAAGACAGGTCCAGAAATACTACATAGAGATTTCTTCAGGAGCAGAAAATTCCAGAGAACTGGAAACTGATGGAGGTGAAAGATAACACATTTAAAGTTAGAAAGACAGACTTGGTGATTATGTTCATAGGAAAGAGAATGATAGTGAGCTTGAATAGTACACACACATTGGAAACATGTCCATTATGATAATTAACTCCTGAAAAAAAAATTTGGCGGGGGGGTGGGTGGGGGCCATGCCATGTGGCTTGTAGAATCTTAGTTCCCCAACCAGAGATTTTAACCTGGGCCCCCAGGAGTGAAATCATGGAGCCCTAACTACTGAACCATCAGGAAGCTTCTTAAAAAAAAATTCAAGGTAAAAAAATAGGTGGTAATTATATGAGATTTTATATCTTTCAAAGTACGTTCAGGGAGAAAGAAATTTTCCTCTGCACTTTTAAGTTCTTCAGGCTTTTCTAAGAATTATATTGATATGAGAAAAATTAACAGGGAAAAAAAAAAGGTTTAGTAATATGTAGACATGGGAGAGACCCAGGAAAACTGTAACTCGCCAAAATGTCTAAAGCCCTCATCATCAGTTAAAGACCAAAGAGGATGTTGGAGGTAGTGGCTTGGGACTTCAGAGGTGAGGAAGGCACACGGAGATGGAATAGCAAATGTTTGGTAAACAAATGTTCCCTGGACCCTGTGGAGACAATCGGATACAGAGTGCAATTCTAACAAACAGATTCTGCTAAGTTCCTCCCAGTCTACAAGCCTAGTTTCATACTATAATATTGATGGTAATAGCTCCCTTCCAGAAACAAGATCTTACTATCCACATTGTTTTAGGCAACTGGGGTGTAGATTAAAGGCTCTTCCTGAGTCTTTCAGGCCTTAAGAATAATCAGCCTAAATGAATTTTCATGCCATGGAGACACTTTTTGGGGTGGAAAATTTTGCTTCCCTACGGCACAGCACTTTCTCATTGTTTTATGAAACAATGAAGAGGTTCTATAAAATTTTTTTGAAAGAGAATTTTTGTTTTTCAGGGAGAATTTTTCTCTTCTTCTGAAAGAGAAGAGACGGAGGTCAGAAAGATACACAGCATCTTGAAACCAGACAGTGATAAAGCTGGGGCTTGACCTAAGTCTCTTGTTGGGAAGCCAGCGTTCTTTTCAACAGCACTTGGAATATGGGACCAAGTTTGCTGTCTGCTAGTAAAATCACAATGACTTTTCTTTTTTTGGCCATGCTGTGCAGCTTCTGAGATCTTAGTTCCCCTCTCAGGGATTGAACCCCCACACTTAGCAGTGAAAGCACAGAGTCCTAACCACTGGGTGATCAGGGATTCCCTTAAGGCGTTTATTTTTACACCAAATTTTATCCTTCTTTTTAAAGATGCCACATTCCTTTTAATATTTTTATTATTTTCATATTTTCTCAGGACTACAAGAACTACTAATTTAAAAATTAAAACAGGGGTCTGGGGCGGGATGAACATGGCGGCGCCTCGGGGCCAGGGGTCCCCAGTTGTGCTCTCAGGGCTCGCCATTGCAGCTGGGAATGCTCGTTTTGTGGGCTCCTGGGTCCCCGTCGATTGGCATCCAGCGAGCAGAGCGCAGGGCTGTGGACCACAGGCATTCTGAATTGGGATCCTTCTTGGGGGCACACGCATCACTCAGCCGAGATGGATTCCAGCGAAGTGGATCCTGGGAGTAGGTCATCCAGAGGACCCAAGACATGGTGGTTACTAATAGACTTCCCACAGTACTTCTTCATTCCACATGGACTCCTTCAAGGGCAGTGAGCATCGCAGCTTCCCTTGAACTTCGTCTGGATTGAATGACAACAGGCTCAACTTTTCATTCACTTGTATGACTATGAGCAGTTTGACCAAGTTGAAGAAGATGACTCGTTTGTAGTCTTCCTCATCAGCTCATTCCATCTACTGGCTTTAAAATCATTTAGTACAGAGCTCACCGTCTAGGTGTTCATCCAGTGTTTTGTTTGCTTATCATGCAGGATCATTTTAAAAGGAAAAGTATGTGTGTATGAGTTAGAGCTCTGATCCCAAGAGTCCATGTAGAAGCTTCCCCTGAGAAGTGTATCGTTTTTGCACCAATGCTACTGAAACGTGTGAATGTGGTATACCACGCATCCCAATAAGTGTCCACAGCTTCACAGGCTGCTTATTTGAAACGCCCAGTACTCATGACATTCCATTCATCTGAGGACTAAATATAGCCAACGTAGGCTGTGTTTGCCAAATAGACTTTGAAGTATTCTTCACACAGTCCTTCATCGACGCCAGTTTTCAGATCGAAGAAACCCTTGCTCCATGAAGTTTGTGAACACATATACTCATGTTTTGTTTGCGATTTTAAAGTCATTCTTCAGTTTTGTTGGAGGAATGGTTCTGTATATGCCCCGTGGATCCCCAAATCCACTGATGTTCATGTGTCTTGGGGCTTCCCAGGTGGTTCTAGTGGTAAAGAACATGCAGAACATACCCATGCAGGAGACATGGGAGGTATGGATTCGATCCCTGGGGCAGGAAGATCTCCTGAGGGAGAGCATGGCAACCCACTCCAGTATCCTTGCCTAGAGAATCTCATGGAGAGAGGAGCCTGGTGGGGCCTAGTCCATATGATCCCAAAGAGTTGGACACGATGTAAGTGACTTAGCACAGCACATGATTCATTGTCATAGCTAATATAATGGAGATGACATAAAAAGAAGCACCAGTGGGCGAAAGTCAATATCCATCACTTTTAAACTTTGGAATGTATTGTGATATTTTACATCCATGTTTGTATGACTTGATAGTTGGAGAATCGATGCATATGAAGGCCTGGTTGTGTTATATGTATGTTGTGGGAAGATATATTTTTATGTGGTTTGACATATGGGTCCCATTTCATTCATAGGCATATCCATACTCATCACTTATCATCAATTTTTTTTAAAAGACCATTGTTTGGAAAGGTTGTTGTCTAACCATGAAAGATGCTTGAATTCTTGGGCTCCTTAGAGGAAGAATTCAACCCGGGGCCAGTGAGGAGGCTTGATCACTCAGAGCTTTTGTGTCCCAACGTTTTATTAAAGTATAAAAGAGAGAAAGCTTCTGACATAGACATCAGAAGGGGGCAGAAAGAGTGCCCCCTACTCATCTTTGGCTGGATGTTATCTAGCTACTAGCAGTCTACTCATTAGAGAAAGGAATGGCAGCAGACCCCTCCCCACAAGATATATGGAGATGACCGTGGCACCAGGTGAGTCATCCTGGGCCATGAAACGATTGATATGAGCAAATGGGTAGCTTCATTCACATAGATCAGGAGAACCATGTATGAGTAACGCATATTGGTTTGTCAAGTCAGTTCTGAGCCTTTAGGCAGAACCTACTTGAACACAGAGTCTAGGGTAAATGCATAGTACATTCACATAGCTTAAGGCAAACCTTTCCATAAGAAAAATGCCTTGGTCAGCTCAAAGTATGAGAAAAGTGAAGTTCAGGTGGAACCAGGTGTCATTATAGCAACACAGAATTGTAAGGGAAAACCTCTTTTTAAATTTGTATCGAGAAGGGGAAAAAAGATAACAGCTTGTTTCCTCCTGCCTCGGAAGTGACAGATAACAACTGTCTGACACTTGCACCCCATTTCCTCCCTTTGGAGACCCCTGGCCTTCCTGGCTGTTACCCTCTCAGTTTCATTCATTGAGTGTTTTCTGCCTTGTGAAACATTGGGCATAGCAGTATGTGTTTATTTAGGGGTATTTCATCGAATTTCATTAAAATGCATATGTGAATTAGAAAGTTTGACATGCTGTTGCTTTGTATACCGATTGGGAAATGTGAGTCTCCAAGTTTAATTTAGTTTTTCATGTTCATTTTTCTTTTTAGGGGTACAAAGAAAACTAATATGACTGTTAAGATCAGCTTTCGTATTTTTTGCCAAATATGAATTGAGATCACATCGATCGGAGATGAGTCTGTGCATGAAAGCCCTAATAACTAATGTTAATTGACTTCACTACCATGGGATGTTTTCATATCTATTGAGGATTTAGTTCATGTATTTCGATTTTAACTTTCTGTCTTACAGCCTTGTTTGTAGATCAAAGCTATTTGAAAGTGTCATCTGGTTTTCAATGGCTTGTGAGGTTATTCATGAGTGGTTTATAAAACCGAATGGATTGTACGTAGCCATACTTTGTTGTCATTCTATGAATTTGAAGAATGTCTGAAGAATGTCTGCAGTTATGCCTTAAAGATTCATACAATTGATGTCCAATATTTATCTCAATAGACTTGCTTTCAATTTGTAGTTTCCTATGCATATGTCTTTCTTTATGGATTTGGGTAGAACTCGTATTGGAACACTGAAAAATCTGTGATATCAGCCGTGCTGACCTTCTTTCCGGTGGTCATCATTAAGATTTTCACGCTCACTGTCACTTTGTGCAATGCTATGGATCCTAGTGGAAACAGGTGCCGTTCATCCTACTTTTGTGAAGTTTGAACTCATCGTAGAAAGTGGAATTTGTTGAAATATTTATGGTATAAATATATCCTGTGTCTATAATTACCCAAAAAAAAAATTAAAACAGTATATTCCCTTTAATATTTTTCCTTACTTTCACAATCTTGCATTCTTTCTAACCCTTTTTTTTTTCTTTCAGCTAGATACATTTTCATCCAACTTGCACATGTACTCTATAAATTCGCTTTATTTCCAGATTCCCAGGCCACATACAGATTCTGAGAACCAGGATCTAGAGAAATGATTCTCAATGTGGCCAAGCAGCAGCATTATCACCTGGGATCTTGGAAATGCAAATTCTTGAACTTCACCTCAGGCCTACAGAAACAGAAACCCTGGGCCGCCAGAATCAACCTGTGACACTAAAGTGTGGGAGCTACTGCTGTACAGCATGATCTCTTAAGAACTTTCAGCAAAGTGGAAGTCAAAGGCAGAACTGGATTTTTTATTAAAATCTTTAGTTTTCCCCATTGAAGTTTATGAAATATCTACATTTTAGTCATCAGAAGGATTACATTTTCTGTGTATGAAACCAGAGTTCTGTTTTCCGATTTCTCCCAAACTAGAGCCTATTCTTTCTCAGAGCTGTGATCCTGCAGCCTCTGCTTGGCATCACACCTTGTCGTTGGTCCTCTAGACTCTGCACTGGGGCTTGAAAAGAACCATCCCTCCCCCTTTGGCTTCTCTGGCTTTGAATTACAAATAGACCTCACTGGCCTTCAGTTCAGTTCAGTCTCTCAGTTGTGTCCAACTCTTTGTGACACCATGGACTGCAGCATACCAGGCCTCCCTGTCCATCAACAACTCCCAGAGCTTGCTTAAACTCATGTCCCTGGGTCGGTGGTGCCATCCAACCATCTCATCCTCTGTCGTCCCCTTCTCCTTCTGCCCTCAATCTTTCCCAGCTTCAGGGTCTTTTCAAATGAGTCAGCTCTTCACATCAGGTGGCCAAAGTATTAGAGTACAGCTTCAGCATCAGTCCTTCCAATGAATATTCAGAACTGATCTCCTTTAGGATGGAGTGGTTGGATCTCCCTGCAGTCCAAGGGACTCTCAAGAGTGTTCTCCAACACCACAGTTCAAAAGCATCAATTCTTCTGTGCTCAGCTTTCTTTATATTCCAACTCTCACATCCATACATGACTACTGGAAAAACCATAGCTTTGACTAGATGGACATTTATTGGCAAAGTAATGTCTCTGCTTTTTAATATGCTATCTAGGTTGCTCATAGTTTTTCTTGCAATGAACAAGCATCTTTTAATTTCATGGCTGTAGTCCAGCATCTGCAATGATTTTGGAGCCCCCCCCCCAAATAAAATCTCTCACTGTTTCCATTGTTTCCCCATCTATTTGCCCTAAAGTGATGGGACTGGATGCCATGATCTTAGTTTTCTGAATGTGGAGTTTTAAGCCAACTTTTTCACTCTCCTCTTTCATTTTCATCAAGAGGCTCTTTAGTTCACTGGCCTTAGAAAAATTTAAACAATACTTTCTAGACCCAAGGCTTCCCTCCAGCTATTGCCCCATCTCTGTTTTCACCTAGGGTCTGGAATGGAAAACATCTGTCTACACTGGTTATCTCCCTTCTCCTGTCCTCACTGCAGGCTGCCACTAAATTGGGCATACATTTTCCAGTCTTCCTCTTACTCTGCCTCTTGGCAGCATTGGATCCAGTGACTGCTATCTCATTCATGAGATGTGTCTCTCCTGAGCTTCTGCCCACTTCCCTCTTTTCTGAATTTCTTTCTAAGACTCTCCCATATGCCTCTCATTTGCTCTTGCCAACTCCCGTTCTTTTGACCTTTTAAATGTCAGTGCTCCTCCTGGTTCTTCTCCCCGCACTCAGAATATCCAGCCAGAACATCTAAAGAACTTTCTTCATTGCCACCTTGTGGAATGTGGTGACTCCAACTGGCCCACTCTATGCTCCAGAAATCCGTTTGGGGCTACAGCATTCTGGTGAATATCCACATAGAAGTTATTGGGTGACCATCTTTCCTCTGCCACTGGCTAGAGAACAAGAGAAAACTGGGAAGGTGAGATGAGAGACTTCAAGGGAAAAAATCTCCTGGCCTGACTTTCTCTGGACCAGTTCCCTCTCTGAAGCTCTGGGGTTTCCTGACTCATCCCTGACATTTATAACAGAATCCTAACTAATAAAGCTTTTTTCTCTTTATATTCTACACACTTATTGGCCATTTCACCTGCAGCCAAAATTCTAAGCCCCACACAGATGCTGTCCTCCCAGACTACAGCTCCATCTCCCTGAGAGCCCAGCCTTGGAGCCACATGCCCACCAGACATTTCTGCGCAGGTATTCCATAGATGCTTCAATCTTAACATGTCTGAGATGGACTTCTCTGCCCCTTCTCACCCACTCCTCCCCAAATTCATGACCTTCTCCTACTGCTGCCCATCTTTGACAAATGGTTCCTGGAGCAACTGAGTGTCACCCTCCCCACCATCTCCTGACCATCCTCCTCACCCTCATCTATAGCCTTTCAATCATTCAGCCCAGTCAGTCCTGCTAGCTATCTCGGCAGGACCATGCCTTCCTCTCTATCCACCCCCACCACTACTTGGTCTGAACAAACCATCACCTTCTGCCTGGTCTCCTGACTTCATCCTCACCCTGCCCTCACCTATGGCCTTCTCTTCTAGAAACATTTCACTGACTTCCCACTGCCTTGGCGTCCAATATTTCCTAACTCCTTTACCAGGTCTTCCAAGACCTGGCCCCTGCTGGCTGACCAGCCTTGTCAAACACCATCCTCTGCCCTCTAAACCCAGGCCCTGTGCTACAGCAACACCAAGCTTATTTTCTCTTCTTGGACACTGCATCCTGCATGTGAACTCCGGGACTCTGCCTGTGCATTTGTTTCTAGTCAGAATGGCTCTCTCCTTTCTTCCATACCCTTTGCCTGAGGAACTCATAGTCAGCCTTCAAGTTTCAGGTAAAGCATTAGCTTCCCATGGAAGCCTTCCCGGACTTCAACGTTTAGTCTTCTGGGTACTCAATGCTTTTCCTCTGACACTCCCAACATAACTCATTAGCATGATTGTTGTCTGGCTTCCTAAATAGACTGTTAGCTCCATGCTGGCAGTTTGACTGTCTTGTTTACATCTGCTTTCCTACCTCCTAGTGCAATCTGGCCCGTGGTTGTTGCATTCAGTTCATACCACACATGCTGCTGCTAAGTCGCTTCAGTCGTGTCTGACTCTTCGTGACCCCATGGACTGCAGCCTACCAGGCTCCTCCGCCCATGGGATTTTTCAGGCAAGAGTACTGGAGTGGGATGCCATTGCCTTCTCCATCATATACACATATAAACACAATATACATATGCAAATTTATTCACACTCATATATACTTTTCACCAGTATTCTGAATAGTCTCTTGTATGGACCCCCAAATTTAATCAATCTCTGTCACTTAAAGTTTAGGTTTTTCCTAAAACATTTTTGGACTCCCTGGTGATCCAGTAGTTAAGAGTCTGCCTGCCAATCCTGGGGACACAGGTTGCACAGGAAGATTCCACATGCCACCAGGCAAATAAAACCATACATCACAATTACGGAGCCCACATTTTTAGAGCCCACATTTTAGAGCGGCAAGCCACAGCTACTGAAGCCTGCTACCCTAGACCCCGTGCGCCCAACACGAGAAGCCACAACAACAAGAAGCCTGCACACTGCAACTAGAGAGTAGCTCCCTCTTGCAGCAACTAGACAAAGCCTTCACGCAACAATAAAGACCCAGCTCAACCAAACATAAAATAAAATTTTTAAAAACTTCTTTTAAGTTTTTACTTAAAAATAATTATATATCCACAGGAAGTTGCACAGGTAATACAGAGAGATCTTGTGTACCTTTCACCCAATTTCCCCAAATAGTTACATTTTCTATATTTTATGATAGTACAATACTAAAACCAGGACCTGACATTGGTATTAAGTGCATGTATAGCTCTACGGCATTTTAACATGAGTAGATTATGTACACACCACCACATAAAGATACAGCACTTAATTTGCATTTTCCTAATGACTTGTGATGTTGGATGTTTTTTCATGTGCTTTTTGCCCAAAAAAACTTATCTTACCTGTTCTGTGACATGTCTCTTCATATTCCATGTTCTAAGTGAATCAGAACACAAAAAAATGTTTGGCATTTTTACAGTTGAGTTTTGAAAGTTCTTTTATATTCTAGGTATGAGTCCTTTGTCAGGTATGTGGTTTACAAATATTCTCTATAGTTTTTGTACGCATCCCCTTAACAGAGCTCTTTGCAGAGCAAAAGTTTTTAATTTTAATGAAATCCAACTATTATTTTTAAAATTTTTATGGATCATAATTTTGGAATTAGGTCTAAGAACTTAAGCCCTAATTCCTAGAGATTTTATCTTATGTTTTACTATAATTTTTTTAAAGTTTTACATTTAGGGAGTTCCCTGGTGGCTCAGTGGTTAGGATTCCAGGCTTTCACTGTAACAGCCCAGGTTCAATCTCTGGTCAGGAAACTAAGATTACACAAGTTGTGTGGTGGGGCAAAAAAAAAAAAAAAAAAAAAACAATTAAAGATAAAATTTTAGGACTTCCCTGGTGGTGTAAATGCAAATCTGTCTGTCAATGCAGAGGACACCAGTTCGATCCCTGTTCCAAAAAGATCCCACATGCCTCAGAAGAACTAAGCCATGTGCCTCAACCACTGGGCCCGTGTTCCACAGCTCAGTGCTGCAACTACTGAGCCCCACTCGTCTAGACACCCACTCTCTGCACAACAAGAGAAGCCACTACTTCGTAAATAAATTCATTTGTACTCTTTTTTTTTATGTGTGTTAGTCACTCAGTCATGTCTGAATCATTGTGACCCCGTGGGTGGTAGCCTGCCCAGGCTCCTCTGTCCATGGGATTTCCCAGGCAAGAATACTGGAGTGGATAGCCATTTCCTTCTCCAAGGCAAATTCCTGACCCAGCAACTGAACCCAGGTCTCCTGAATTGCAGGCAGATTTCTTACCATCTGAGCCACCAGGGAAGCCCACTCTTTTTTTTTTTTTTTTTTGTAGATTCCACATATAAGCAGAAATAGAGTTACAGACATGAAAATAAACTTATGGTTTGTTGTTAGTGGTGGTCAGTCACTAAGTAGTATCCACTCTTTGAGACTCCATGGCCTGCAGCATGCCAGGCCCCTCCATCCTCCTCTATCTCCCTGAGTTTGCTTATATTCATGTCCATTGAGTCTGTGATGCTTTCTAACCATCTCATCCCTTGCCACCCTCTTCTCC
>NW_017215656.1:0-13746 GCF_001704415.2 Capra hircus
TTTTGTGTTACCCATTGAACTCCATGTTTTATCAAAAGTATAAAAGGCTTTATGAACATGGGATGGGGCCAGTTTCTCGACCAGTTTCTCGAACTAGTCTCTCGGCCTGGTTTCTTGAGACTCAGGCTCCCCCCGTGTCTTTTTCTCTCTTTCTTCTTCTCTCCCTTTCCTTCTCTCTGCTTTTTACTTTAACTTCAGGCTGAATCTCCACCAGGGGCGCGGAGGCTCGCCAGGTCTACTTACTTGCCTGGCTGTTAAGACCTGCACGAAAGGGAGCTTAAGGTGAGGCACCCTTAGATATTCAAGCAGGGGCTGGTGGCCCAACGTAGATGGTGAAAATTCTTTGTCTGGAATTTTATTGGCCTTCCACGTAAACCAAGATATTCAGCCCTTTTCCTCCAGTTAATCTTCTTACTACACTATAATTTCTTAATCTAATCTTACATTAATAAATAAAAAAGACTTTCCACGACAAACGCCGTCCATCCGTCGAATTCCCTGGATCCAGCGGGGCTGGACCCCGGCAGACTGAGATATCTGGGGGACTCTTGGAATGGTGGCATGACCCTGGAGTTCCTCCGCCTTTTCCTGTGGAGAGCGCCTCCTCATGAGATGCGACGGGAACACCGGGAATTCTTTTCCCGAACATGCAGGGAAAGGATACCTGACCTCGAGGGTATGAGGCGGAAACGGGGGCTCCTCTGGATGTGGGCGGATTCTCGTGCTTCCTCTCGAGTGGAGTCAGGTATGTCGGGGAACTTCTTGAGTTGCAGCAAGGGTGTGAAGGACCCTTTGGAAGTTCCAGGATGTTAGGTATGGTTAGCCTCGAGACGCCTCAGAGGAAAAGGGCCTCATCTCGCCTGGAGGGGAGAACCTCCTGGATTTTCTCGAGTTGCGGCAGGTGCTCTTGACTTACTACGGGGACCTCAGGGAACCGCTCTGGTGGCCTCAGGAAAGGCCAGTCCCCATGCGAGTTGCTCTGGGGCCTCTCGGGATTCCTCTCCCGTCGATGCCGGGGCCTAAAGACCCTGTGTGGAGTCGGTGCCGGAACCTGAGGTTTCCTCTCCAGTGCTGACATGGATCTTGGGGTACTTCTGAAGTCTCCCCAGGGGAGTTAGTCGTCGTCTTGTGTGGGGGCATGAACGTGCGCTTTCCTCCCGAGCTGTAGCAGCAGTGCAACGCTTCCCTTCGCGTGGATCAAGGGATCTGTGGCTTTCCCTCGAGGCTTTCCCACGAGGCTTTTCCACAGTGCTGTCCCATGTGCCATCGTGGTGTGAGTCGATCCTCGGCTAGAAAATTCGAGGCAGTGCAGGGAAATCAGGTTTCCCTGAAAATGGACTAAGACATCTGGGGGACTCTGGGAATGGTGGCACGACCCTGGAGTTCCTCTCGCCTTTCCTGTGGAGAGCACCTCCTCTTGAGATGCGACAGGAACGCCCGGAATTCTTTCCCGACCACGCAGGGAAAGGATCCCTCCTCTCGAGCTAGGAGGCGGAAACGGGGCTCCTCTGGATGTGGGCCGGTCTCTGGTGCTTCCTCTCGAGTGGAGACGGGTATGTCGGGGAACTTCTTGAGTTGCAGCAAGGGTGTGAAGGGTCCTTTGGAAGTTCCAAAGGTTAGGTGTGATTAGCCTCGAGACGCCTCAGCGGAAATGGGCCTCATCTCGCCTGGAGGGGAGAACCTCCTGGATGTTCTCAAGTTGCGGCAGGTGCTCTCGACTTACGACGGGGACCTCAGGGACCCGCTCTGGTGGCCTCAGGAAAGGCCAGTCCCCAAGCGAGTTGCTCGGGGGCCTCTCGGGATTCTTCTCCCGTCGATGCCGGGGCCTAAAACCTTGTGTGGAGACGGTGCCGGAAACTGAGGATTCCTCTCCAGTGCTGACATGGATCTTGGGGTATTTCTGGAGTCTCCCCAGGGGAGTCAGTCCTCGTCTCGAGTGGGGGCATGCACGTGCGCTTTCCTCCCGAGCTGTAGCAGCAGTGTCACGCTTCCCTTCGCCTGGATCAAGGGATCTGTGCCTTTCCCTTGAGGCTCTCCCACGAGGCTTTCCCAGAAGGCTTTCTCACAGGGCTGTCCCACGTGCCACCGTGGTGTGAGTCGATCCTCGGCTTGAAAGTCGCGGCAATCGAGGGAAAACAGATTTCCCTGGAATGGACTTAGACATCTGCGGGACTCTGGAATGGTGGCAAGACCCGGGAGTTCCTCTCGCCTTCCAGTGGAGAGCGCCTCCTCTTGAGATGCGACGGGAATGCCGGGAATTCTTTCCCGACCACGCAGGGAAAGGATCCCTCCTCTCGAGCTAGGAGGCGGAAACGGGGGCTCCTCTGGATGTGGGCGGGCTCTCGTGCTTACTCTGGAGTAGAGACGGGAATGTCGGGGAACTTCTTGAGTTGCAGCAAGGGTGTGAAGGACCCTTTGGAAGTTCCAGAGGTTAGGTGTGATTAGCCTCGAGACGCCTCAGCGGAAATGGGCCTCATCTCGCCTGGAGGGGACAACCTCCTGGATTGTTTCTAGTTGCGGCAGGTCCTCTCGTCTTACGACGGAGACCTCAGGGACCCGCTCTGGTGGCCTCAGGAAAGGCCAGTCCCCATGCGAGTTGCTCGGGGCCTCTCGGGATTTCTCTGCCAGTCCATTGCCGGGGCTTAAAGACCTTGTGTGGAGTCGGAGCCGGAACGTGAGGATTACTCTCCAGTGCTGACATGGATCTTGGGGTACCTCCGGAGTCTCCCCAGGGGAGTCAGTCCTCGTCTCAAGTAGGGGCATGCACGTGTGCTTTCCTCCCGAATTGCAGCAGCAGTGTCACGCTTTCCCTTCCCGAGGATCAAGGGATCAGTGGCTTTCCCTCGGGGCTTTCCCATGAGGCTTTCACACGAGGCTTTCCCACAGGGCTGTCCCACGTGCCACCGTGGTGTGAGTCGATCCTCGCTTGAAAGTTGAGGCAGTGCAGGGAAAACAGGTTTCCCTGGAATGGACTGAGATATCTGGGGCACTCTGGGAATGGTGGCACCACCCTGGAGTCCTCTCGCCTTTCCTGTGGAGAGCGCCTCTTTTTGAGATGCGACGGGAACGCCGGGAATTCTTTCCCGACCACGCAGGGAACGGATCCCTGCTCTCGAGCTAGGAGGTGGAAACGGGGCTCCTCTGGATGTGGGGCGGGACTCTCGTGCTTCCTCTCGAGTGGAGATGGGTTTATCTGGGAACTTCTTAAGTTGCAGCAGGGGTGTGAAGGACCCTTTGGAAGTTTCAGAGGTTATGTGTGATTAGCCTTGAGACGCCTCAGCGGAAATGGGCCTCATCACGCCTGGAGGTGAGAACCTCCTGGATTTTCTCGAGTTGCGGCAGGTGCTCTCAACTTACAAAGGGCACAATAGGGACCCGCTCTGTTGGCCTTTAGGAAAGGCCAGTCCCCATGCGAGTTGCTCGGGGGCCTCTCGGGATTCCTCTCCCGACGATGCCGGGGCCTAAGACCTTGTGTGGAGTCGGTGCTGGAACCTGAGGATTCCTCTCCAGTGCTGACATGGATCTTGGGGTACTTCTGGAGTCTCCCCAGGGGAGTCAGTCCTGGTCTCGAGTTTGGGTATGCACGTGCGCTTTCCTCCCGAGCTCTAGCAGCATTGTCACGCTTCCCTTCGCGTGGAACAAGGGATCAGTGGCTTTCCCTCGAGGGTTTACCACGACGCTTTCCACGAGGCTTTCCCACAGGGCTTTCCCTCGTGCAACCGTGGTGTGAGTCGATCCTCGGCTTGAAAGTGGAGGCAGTGCCAGGAAAACAGTTTTCCCTGGAATGGACTGAGACATCTTGGGGACTCTGGGAATGGTGGCACGACCCTGGAGTTCCTCTCGCCTTTCCTGTGGAGAGCGCCTCCTCTTGAGATGCGCCAGGAACGCCAGGAATTCTTTCCTGTCTACGCAGGGAAAGGATCCCTCCTCTCGAGCTAGGAGGCGGAAACGGGGCTCCTCTGGATGTGGGCGGGTCTCTGGTGCTTCCTCTCGTGTGGAGACGGGTATGTCGGTGAACTTCTTGAGTTGCAGCAAGGGTGTGATGGACCCTTTGGAAGTTCCAGAGGTTAGGTGTGATTAGACTCGAGACGCCTCAGCGGAAATGGGCCTCATCTCGCCTGCAGGGGAGAACCTCCTGGATTTTCTCGAGTTTCAGCAGGTGCTCTCCAGTTACGACCGGACTTATGTAACCCGCTCTGGTCCACTCAGGAAATGCCAGTCGACTTGCGAGTTGCTAAGGGGCCTCTCGGGATTCCTCTCCGGTCGATGACGGGGCCTAAGACCTTGTTTGGAGTCGGTGCCCGAACCTGAGGTTTCCTCTCCAGTGCTAACATGGATCTTGGGGTACTACTGGAGTCTCCACAGGGGAGTCATCTTCGTCTCCAATGGGGGCATGCGCGTGCGCTTTTCTCCCGAGCATTAGGAGCAGAGTCAATTTTCCCGTTGGGTTGATCAAGGGGTTTCTTGTTTTCCCTCGAGGCTTTCCCACGAGGCTTTCCCACAGGGCTGTCCCACGTGCCACCATCGTGTGTGTCGGTCCTCCGCGTGAACGTCGAGGCAGTGCAGGGTAAACAAGTTCCTCTGGAAAGGACTGAGACATCTGGGGGACTCTTGGAATGGTGGAACGACCCTGGAGTTCCTCTCACCTTTCTTGTGGAGCGTGCCTCCTCTTGAGATGCGACAGGTACGACAGGAATTCTTTCCCGGCCAATCAGGGAAAGGATCCCTCACATTGAGCTAGGAGGGGGAATTGGGGCTCCTCTGGATGTGGGTGGTACCCTGGTGATTCCTATGTAGTGGCGACGGGTCTCTCGTGGAACTTCTTGAGTTGCAGCTATGGTGTGAAGGACCCTTTGGAAGTTCCAGAGGTTAGGTGTGATTAGCCTCGAGACGTCTCAGTGGAAATGGGCTTCATCTCGCCTGAAGGGGAGAATCTCCTTCATTTTCTCGAGTTGTGGCAGGTGCTCTCGACTTACGACGGGGACCTCAGGGACCCGTTCTGTTGGCCTTAGGAAAGACCAGTTCCCATGTGAGTTGCTAGAGGGCCTCTCGGGATTCCTCACCGGTAGATGCCGGGGCCCAAGACCTTGTGTGGAGTGGGGGCCAGAACCTGAGTATTCCTCTCCAGTGCTGACATGTTTTTGGGATACTTCTGAAGTCTCCCAAGGGGAATCAGTCCTCGTCTCGAGTGGGGCATGCGCATGCCCCTTCCTCCCGAGCTGTAGCAGCAGTGTCATGCTTCCCGTCGCGTGGATCAATGGATCTGTGGCTTTTCCTCTAGGCTTTTCCTAGAGGCTTTCCCACGAGGCTTTCCCACAGGGCTGTCCCCCGTGCCACCGTGGTGTGAGGCGATCCTCGGCATGAAAGTTTAGGCACTCTGTAAAAACAAGATCCTCTGGAATGGACTGAGACATCTGGGGACGCTTGAAATGGTGGCACGACCATGGAGTTCCTCTCTCCCTTCCTGTGGAGAGCGCCTCCACCTGAGATGCGACGGGAATGCCGGAAGTTCTTTCCCGACCAAGCAGGGAAAGGATCCCTCATCTCTAGCTAGGAGGATGAAACGGGGCTACTCTGGATGTGGGCAGGACCCTCGTGTTTCCTCTCGAGTGGAGATGGGAATGTCGGGGAACTTCTTGAGTTGCAGCAAGGGTGTGAAGGACCCTTTGGAAGTTCCAGAGATTAGATGTAATTAGCCTCGAGACACCTCATTGGAAATGGGCCTCATCTCGCCTGGAGGGGAGAACCTCCTGGATTTTCTCGAGTTGCGGCAGGTGCTCCCGACTTACGACGGGGACGTCAGGGACCCGCTCTGGTGGCTTCATCAAAGGCCAGTCCCCATGCCAGATGCTGGGGGCTTCTCTTGATAACTCTCCTGTTGATGCCCGGGCCGAACAACTTGTGTGGTTCGGGGCCGGAACCTGAGGTTTCCTCTGCAGTGCTGACATGGATATTGGGGCTCTTCTGGAGTCTCCCCTGGAGAGTCAATCCTCCTCTCAAGTGAGGGCACGCACGTGTGCTTTCCTCCCGAGCTGTAGCAGCAGGGTCACGCTTCCCGTCGTGTGGATCAAGGGATCTGTGGCTTTCCCTGGAGGCTTTCCCACGAGGCTGTTCTCACAGGGCTTTCCCTCGTGCCACCGTGGTGTGAGTTGATCCTCAGCGTGAAAGTCGAGGCAGTGCAGGGAAAACAGGTTCCTCTGGATTGGACTGATGCTGGGAGCCAGTATGAGGACTCCCGTCCGTGATAACGTCATGAGGAAGAAAACTGACATAGGCATGGTGTGTTCAGACTTCAGGGACCCCTCTGGAAGTTCCTACGCACATACCCCAACAAAAATCTGCCGGCTTTTTTGCTCTGCTTTTCCACTCTTCTGACATTTTCTGGAAAAAGTCAATTCAGGGCTTTAGTCTTCAGCATTTGAAAGAGTGTTTCAATCCAAAAACCCCTCTGAATGCTTTCTAGCCTGCCTGCAGGACTCGTACAGCTGGGCATGTGATTGTTTGAGGCCTCCTTTCCCCAGGAGGCACAGGAAGCTTAAAGCATCCTAGGAATGTAGGGGCATCCGAGGAGTCAAAATCTTTATAATAGGACTGATTAAAAGTTTCATTTTTTGGGTCAATGCTTGCTGCTAAATTTTCATATCCTTTATTTTTAGATAGAGTTGGTATATTAAAAAAACAAGTAGTAGACCTGGTATTAGGAACATTAGATCTTTGAGTTAAGTACCTTCTTTGTTATAACCCACTGCACCTTTGTTTTATAGAGATGTAACTTTAATGCTTTAAGGAAATGCAGATTAAAGAAAAACACTTCAGAGGAAACAAAACTTAACATTCATTAAGGAAGAGAGCCAAAAAGTGTTTAACAAGCCTCTTGGCCAGAAGATAATGTAAATCACCAGAGACCTTTTGTATACAAAATGATGTACAGAAAGAGTCTGGGGTGCAAACGCTACATAATTTTGTGTTACCCATTGAACTCCATGTTTTATCAAAAGTATAAAAGGCTTTATGAACAATAAAGGATGGGGCCAGTTTCTCGGACCAGTTTCTCGAACTAGTCTCTCGGCCTGGTTTCTTGAGACTCAGGCTCCCCCCGTGTCTTTTTCTCTCTTTCTTCTTCTCTCCCTTTCCTTCTCTCTGCTTTTTACTTTAACTTCAGGCTGAATCTCCACCAGGGCGCGGAGGCTCGCCAGGTCTACTTACTTGCCTGGCTGTTAAGACCTGCACGAAAGGGAGCTTAAGGTGAGGCACCCTTAGATATTCAAGCAGGGGCTGGTGGCCCAACGTAGATGGTGAAAATTCTTTGTCTGGAATTTTATTGGCCTTCCACGTAAACCAAGATATTCAGCCCTTTTCCTCCAGTTAATCTTCTTACTACACTATAATTTCTTAATCTAATCTTACATTAATAAATAAAAAAGACTTTCCACGACAACGCCGTCCATCCGTCGAATTCCCTGGATCCAGCGGGGCTGGACCCCGGCAGACTGAGATATCTGGGGGACTCTTGGAATGGTGGCATGACCCTGGAGTTCCTCCGCCTTTCCTGTGGAGAGCGCCTCCTCATGAGATGCGACGGGAACACCGGGAATTCTTTCCCGAACATGCAGGGAAAGGATACCTGACCTCGAGGTATGAGGCGGAAACGGGGCTCCTCTGGATGTGGGCGGGATTCTCGTGCTTCCTCTCGAGTGGAGTCAGGTATGTCGGGGAACTTCTTGAGTTGCAGCAAGGGTGTGAAGGACCCTTTGGAAGTTCCAGATGTTAGGTATGGTTAGCCTCGAGACGCCTCAGAGGAAAAGGGCCTCATCTCGCCTGGAGGGGAGAACCTCCTGGATTTTCTCGAGTTGCGGCAGGTGCTCTTGACTTACTACGGGGACCTCAGGGAACCGCTCTGGTGGCCTCAGGAAAGGCCAGTCCCCATGCGAGTTGCTCTGGGGCCTCTCGGGATTCCTCTCCCGTCGATGCCGGGGCCTAAAGACCCTGTGTGGAGTCGGTGCCGGAACCTGAGGTTTCCTCTCCAGTGCTGACATGGATCTTGGGGTACTTCTGAAGTCTCCCCAGGGGAGTTAGTCGTCGTCTTGTGTGGGGGCATGAACGTGCGCTTTCCTCCCGAGCTGTAGCAGCAGTGCAACGCTTCCCTTCGCGTGGATCAAGGGATCTGTGGCTTTCCCTCGAGGCTTTCCCACGAGGCTTTTCCCACAGTGCTGTCCCATGTGCCATCGTGGTGTGAGTCGATCCTCGGCTAGAAATTCGAGGCAGTGCAGGGAAATCAGGTTTCCCTGAAATGGACTAAGACATCTGGGGGACTCTGGGAATGGTGGCACGACCCTGGAGTTCCTCTCGCCTTTCCTGTGGAGAGCACCTCCTCTTGAGATGCGACAGGAACGCCCGGAATTCTTTCCCGACCACGCAGGGAAAGGATCCCTCCTCTCGAGCTAGGAGGCGGAAACGGGGCTCCTCTGGATGTGGGCCGGTCTCTGGTGCTTCCTCTCGAGTGGAGACGGGTATGTCGGGGAACTTCTTGAGTTGCAGCAAGGGTGTGAAGGGTCCTTTGGAAGTTCCAAAGGTTAGGTGTGATTAGCCTCGAGACGCCTCAGCGGAAATGGGCCTCATCTCGCCTGGAGGGGAGAACCTCCTGGATGTTCTCAAGTTGCGGCAGGTGCTCTCGACTTACGACGGGGACCTCAGGGACCCGCTCTGGTGGCCTCAGGAAAGGCCAGTCCCCAAGCGAGTTGCTCGGGGGCCTCTCGGGATTCTTCTCCCGTCGATGCCGGGGCCTAAAACCTTGTGTGGAGACGGTGCCGGAAAACTGAGGATTCCTCTCCAGTGCTGACATGGATCTTGGGGTATTTCTGGAGTCTCCCCAGGGGAGTCAGTCCTCGTCTCGAGTGGGGGCATGCACGTGCGCTTTCCTCCGAGCTGTAGCAGCAGTGTCACGCTTCCCTTCGCCTGGATCAAGGGATCTGTGCCTTTCCCTTGAGGCTCTCCCACGAGGCTTTCCCAGAAGGCTTTCTCACAGGGCTGTCCCACGTGCCACCGTGGTGTGAGTCGATCCTCGGCTTGAAAGTCGCGGCAATCGAGGGAAAACAGATTTCCCTGGAATGGACTTAGACATCTGCGGGACTCTGGGAATGGTGGCAAGACCCGGGAGTTCCTCTCGCCTTCCAGTGGAGAGCGCCTCCTCTTGAGATGCGACGGGAATGCCGGGAATTCTTTCCCGACCACGCAGGGAAAGGATCCCTCCTCTCGAGCTAGGAGCGGAAACGGGGCTCCTCTGGATGTGGGCGGGCTCTCGTGCTTACTCTGGAGTAGAGACGGGAATGTCGGGGAACTTCTTGAGTTGCAGCAAGGGTGTGAAGGACCCTTTGGAAGTTCCAGAGGTTAGGTGTGATTAGCCTCGAGACGCCTCAGCGGAAATGGGCCTCATCTCGCCTGGAGGGGACAACCTCCTGGATTGTTTCTAGTTGCGGCAGGTCCTCTCGTCTTACGACGGAGACCTCAGGGACCCGCTCTGGTGGCCTCAGGAAAGGCCAGTCCCCATGCGAGTTGCTCGGGGCCTCTCGGATTTCTCTGCCGTCCATGCCGGGGCTTAAGACCTTGTGTGGAGTCGGAGCCGGAACGTGAGGATTACTCTCCAGTGCTGACATGGATCTTGGGGTACCTCCGGAGTCTCCCCAGGGGAGTCAGTCCTCGTCTCAAGTAGGGGCATGCACGTGTGCTTTCCTCCCGAATTGCAGCAGCAGTGTCACGCTTCCCTTCCCGAGGATCAAGGGATCAGTGGCTTTCCCTCGGGCTTTCCCATGAGGCTTTCACACGAGGCTTCCCACAGGCTGTCCACGTCCACCGTGGTGTGAGTCGATCCTCGGCTTGAAAGTGAGGCAGTGCAGGGAAAACAGGTTTCCTGGAATGGACTGAGATATCTGGGCACTCTGGAATGTGGCACCACCCTGGAGCCTCTCGCCTTTCCTGTGAGAGCGCCTCTTTTTGAGATGCGACGGGCGGGGAATTCTTTCCCGACACGCAGGAACGGATCCCTGCTCTCGAGCTAGGAGGTGAAACGGCCCTCTGGATGTGGGCGGGACTCTCGTGCTTCCTCTCGAGTGGAGATGGGTTTATCTGGGAACTTCTTAAGTTGCAGCAGGGGTGTGAAGGACCCTTTGGAAGTTTCAGAGGTTATGTGTGATTAGCCTTGAGACGCCCTCAGCGGAAATGGGCCTCATCACGCCTGGAGGTGAGAACCTCCTGGATTTTCTCGAGTTGCGGCAGGTGCTCTCAACTTACAAAGGGCACAATAGGGACCCGCTCTGTTGGCCTTAGGAAAGGCCAGTCCCCATGCGAGTTGCTCGGGGGCCTCTCGGGATTCCTCTCCCGACGATGCCGGGGCCTAAGACCTTGTGTGGAGTCGGTGCTGGAACCTGAGGATTCCTCTCCAGTGCTGACATGGATCTTGGGGTACTTCTGGAGTCTCCCCAGGGGAGTCAGTCCTGGTCTCGAGTTTGGGTATGCACGTGCGCTTTCCTCCCGAGCTCTAGCAGCATTGTCACGCTTCCCTTCGCGTGGAACAAGGGATCAGTGGCTTTCCCTCGAGGGTTTACCACGACGCTTTCCACGAGGCTTTCCCACAGGGCTTTCCCTCGTGCAACCGTGGTGTGAGTCGATCCTCGGCTTGAAAGTGGAGGCAGTGCCAGGAAAACAGTTTTCCCTGGAATGGACTGAGACATCTTGGGGACTCTGGGAATGGTGGCACGACCCTGGAGTTCCTCTCGCCTTTCCTGTGGAGAGCGCCTCCTCTTGAGATGCGCCAGGAACGCCAGGAATTCTTTCCTGTCTACGCAGGGAAAGGATCCCTCCTCTCGAGCTAGGAGGCGGAAACGGGGCTCCTCTGGATGTGGGCGGGTCTCTGGTGCTTCCTCTCGTGTGGAGACGGGTATGTCGGTGAACTTCTTGAGTTGCAGCAAGGGTGTGATGGACCCTTTGGAAGTTCCAGAGGTTAGGTGTGATTAGACTCGAGACGCCTCAGCGGAAATGGGCCTCATCTCGCCTGCAGGGGAGAACCTCCTGGATTTTCTCGAGTTTCAGCAGGTGCTCTCCAGTTACGACCGGGACTTATGTAACCCGCTCTGGTCCACTCAGGAAATGCCAGTCGACTTGCGAGTTGCTAAGGGGCCTCTCGGGATTCCTCTCCGGTCGATGACGGGGCCTAAGACCTTGTTTGGAGTCGGTGCCCGAACCTGAGGTTTCCTCTCCAGTGCTAACATGGATCTTGGGGTACTACTGGAGTCTCCACAGGGGAGTCATCTTCGTCTCCAATGGGGGCATGCGCGTGCGCTTTTCTCCCGAGCATTAGGAGCAGAGTCAATTTTCCCGTTGGGTTGATCAAGGGGTTTCTTGTTTTCCCTCGAGGCTTTCCCACGAGGCTTTCCCACAGGGCTGTCCCACGTGCCACCATCGTGTGTGTCGGTCCTCCGCGTGAACGTCGAGGCAGTGCAGGGTAAACAAGTTCCTCTGGAAAGGACTGAGACATCTGGGGGACTCTTGGAATGGTGGAACGACCCTGGAGTTCCTCTCACCTTTCTTGTGGAGCGTGCCTCCTCTTGAGATGCGACAGGTACGACAGGAATTCTTTCCCGGCCAATCAGGGAAAGGATCCCTCACATTGAGCTAGGAGGGGGAATTGGGGCTCCTCTGGATGTGGGTGGTACCCTGGTGATTCCTATGTAGTGGCGACGGGTCTCTCGTGGAACTTCTTTGAGTTGCAGCTATGGTGTGAAGGACCCTTTGGAAGTTCCAGAGGTTAGGTGTGATTAGCCTCGAGACGTCTCAGTGGAAATGGGCTTCATCTCGCCTGAAGGGGAGAATCTCCTTCATTTTCTCGAGTTGTGGCAGGTGCTCTCGACTTACGACGGGGACCTCAGGGACCCGTTCTGTTGGCCTTAGGAAAGACCAGTTCCCATGTGAGTTGCTAGAGGGCCTCTCGGGATTCCTCACCGGTAGATGCCGGGGCCCAAGACCTTGTGTGGAGTGGGGGCCAGAACCTGAGTATTCCTCTCCAGTGCTGACATGTTTTTGGGATACTTCTGAAGTCTCCCAAGGGGAATCAGTCCTCGTCTCGAGTGGGGGCATGCGCATGCCCCTTCCTCCCGAGCTGTAGCAGCAGTGTCATGCTTCCCGTCGCGTGGATCAATGGATCTGTGGCTTTTCCTCTAGGCTTTTCCTAGAGGCTTTCCCACGAGGCTTCCCACAGGGCTGTCCCCCGTGCCACCGTGGTGTGAGGCGATCCTCGGCATGAAAGTTTAGGCACTCTGTAAAAACAAGATCCTCTGGAATGGACTGAGACATCTGGGGACGCTTGAAATGGTGGCACGACCATGGAGTTCCTCTCTCCCTTCCTGTGGAGAGCGCCTCCACCTGAGATGCGACGGGAATGCCGGAAGTTCTTTCCCGACCAAGCAGGGAAAGGATCCCTCATCTCTAGCTAGGAGGATGAAACGGGGCTACTCTGGATGTGGGCAGGACCCTCGTGTTTCCTCTCGAGTGGAGATGGGAATGTCGGGGAACTTCTTGAGTTGCAGCAAGGGTGTGAAGGACCCTTTGGAAGTTCCAGAGATTAGATGTAATTAGCCTCGAGACACCTCATTGGAAATGGGCCTCATCTCGCCTGGAGGGGAGAACCTCCTGGATTTTCTCGAGTTGCGGCAGGTGCTCCCGACTTACGACGGGGACGTCAGGGACCCGCTCTGGTGGCTTCATCAAAGGCCAGTCCCCATGCCAGATGCTGGGGGGCTTCTCTTGATAACTCTCCTGTTGATGCCCGGGCCGAACAACTTGTGTGGTTCGGGGCCGGAACCTGAGGTTTCCTCTGCAGTGCTGACATGGATATTGGGGCTCTTCTGGAGTCTCCCCTGGAGAGTCAATCCTCCTCTCAAGTGAGGGCACGCACGTGTGCTTTCCTCCCGAGCTGTAGCAGCAGGGTCACGCTTCCCGTCGTGTGGATCAAGGGATCTGTGGCTTTCCCTGGAGGCTTTCCCACGAGGCTTTCTCACAGGGCTTTCCCTCGTGCCACCGTGGTGTGAGTTGATCCTCAGCGTGAAAGTCGAGGCAGTGCAGGGAAAACAGGTTCCTCTGGATTGGACTGATGCTGGGAGCCAGTATGAGGACTCCCGTCCGTGATAACGTCATGAGGAAGAAAACTGACATAGGCATGGTGTGTTTCAGACTTCAGGGACCCCTCTGGAAGTTCCTACGCACATACCCCAACAAAAATCTGCCGGCTTTTTTGCTCTGCTTTTCCACTCTTCTGACATTTTCTGGAAAAAGTCAATTCAGGGCTTTAGTCTTCAGCATTTGAAAGAGTGTTTCAATCCAAAAACCCCTCTGAATGCTTTCTAGCCTGCCTGCAGGACTCGTTACAGCTGGGCATGTGATTGTTTGAGGCCTCCTTTCCCAGGAGGCACAGGAAGCTTAAAGCATCCTAGGAATGTAGGGGCATCCGAGGAGTCAAAATCTTTATAATAGGACTGATTAAAAGTTTCATTTTTTGGGTCAATGCTTGCTGCTAAATTTTCATATCCTTTTATTTTTAGATAGAGTTGGTATATTAAAAAAACAAGTAGTAGACCTGGTATTAGGAACATTAGATCTTTGAGTTAAGTACCTTCTTTGTTATAACCCACTGCACCTTTGTTTTATAGAGATGTAACTTTAATGCTTTAAGGAAATTGCAGATTAATAGAAAAACCA
>NW_017215657.1:0-13746 GCF_001704415.2 Capra hircus
AATCTTAAACATTAATAAATAAACAAGTCTTTCCACGACAACGCCGTCCACAGTTCGAATTCCCTGGATCCACCGGGGCTGGAGCCCGGCATAAGACGCTTGAGTGGAGTCGGTGCGCGGAAACCTGAGGATTCCTCTCCAGTGCTGACATGGATCTTGGGGTACTTCTGGAGTCTCCCCAGGGGAGTCAGTCTTCGTCGCGAGTGGGGGTATGCACGTGCGCTTTCCTCCCGAGCTGTAGCAGCAGTGTCATGGCTCCCTTCGCGTGGATCAAGGGATCTGTGGCTTTCCCACGAGGCCTCCCACTGGGCTGTCCCCACGTGGCCACCGTGCTGTGAGTTGATCCTCGGCTTGAAAGTCGAGGTAGTGCAGGGAAAACAGGTTTCCCTGGAATGGACTGAGACATCTGGGGGACTCTGGGAAGGGTGGCACGACCCTGGCGTTCCTCTCGCCTTTCCTGTGGAGAGCGCCTCCTCTTGAGATGCGACGGGAACGCCGGGAATACTTTCCTGACCACGCAGGGAAAGATCCCTCCTTTGAGCTAGGAGGCGGAAACGGCTCCTCTGGATGAGGGAGGGACTCTCGTGATTCCTCTCGAGTGGAGACGGATATGTCGGGGAACTTCTTGAGTTGGCAGCAAGGGTGTGAAGGACCCTTTGGAAGTTCCAGAGGTTAGGTGTGATTAGCCTCGAGACGCCTCAGCGGAAATGGGCCTCATCTCGCCTGGAGGGGAGAACCTCCTGGATTTTCTCGAGTTGTGGCAGGTGCTCTCTACCTACACGGGGACCTCAGGGACCTCAGGAAAGGCAGGTCCCCAACGAGTTGCTCGGGGTCATCTCGGGATTCCTCTCCCGTCGATGCCGGGCCCTAAGGCCTTGTGTGGAGACGCTGCCGGAACCTGAGGATTCCTCCCCAGTGCTGACATGGATTTGGGGTATTTCTGGAGTCTCCCCCAGGGGAGTCAGTCCTCGTCTCGAATTGGGGCATTCACGTGCGATTTCCTCTCGAGCTGTAGCAGCAGTGTCACGCTTCCCTTCGCGTGAATCAAGGGATCTGTGGCTTTCCCACTAGGCTTTCCCACAGGGCTGTCCCACGTGCCACCGTGGTGTGAGTAGATCCTGGCTTGAAAGTCGAGGCAGTGCAGGGAAAAAAGGTTTCCCTGGAATGGACTGAGACATCTGAAGGACCCTGGGAATGGTGGCACGACCCTGGAGTTCCTCTCGCCTTTCCTGTGGAGAGCGCCTCTTCTTGAGATGCGACGGGATCGTCGGGAATTCTTTCCTGAACACGCAGGGAAAGGATCCCTCCTCTCGATCTAGGAGGGGGAAACGGGCTCCTCTGGATGTGGGCCGGACTCTCGTGCTTCCTCTCGAGTGGAGACGGGTATGTCGGGGGAACTTCTTGACTTGCAGCAAGGGTGTGAAAGACCCTTTGGAAGTTCCAGAGGTTAGGTGTGATTAGCCTCGAGACACCTCAGCGGAAATGGGCCTCATCTCGCCTGGAAGGTAGAACCTCCTGATTTTCTCGAGTTGTGGCAGGTGCTCTCGACTTACGACCTGGACCTCAGGGACCCGCTCTCGTGGCCTCAGGAAAGGCCAGTCCCCATGCGAGTTGCTCGGGGGCCTATCGGGATTCCTCTCCCGTCGATGCCGGGGCCTAAGACCTTGTGTGGAGTCGTTTGCGGAACCTGAGGATTCCACTCCAGGGCTGGCATGGATCTTGGGGTAATTTTGGAGTCTCCCCAGGGGAGTCAGTCCACGTCTCGACTGGGGGCATGCACGTGCGCTTTCCTCCCCAGCTGTAGCAGCAGTGTCACGCTTCATTTCGCGTGGATCAAGGATCTGTGGCTTTCCCTCGAAGCTTTCCCACGAGGCTTTCCCACGAATCTTTCCCACAGGGCTCTCCCACGGTGCCACCGTGGTGTGAGTCGATCCTCGGATTGAAAGTCGAGGCAGTGCACGGGAAAACAGTTTTCCCTGGAATGGACTGAGACATCTGGGGGGCTCTGGAAATGGTGGCACGACCCTGGAGTTCCTCTCGCCTTTCCTGTGGAGAGCGCCTCCTCTTGAAATGTGACAGGGAATGCGGGGAATTCTTTCCCCACGACGCAGGGAAAGGATCCCTCCTCTCGAGCTAGGAGGCGGAAATGGGGCTCCTCTGGATGTAGGCGGGACTCTCGTGCTTCCTGTTGAGTGGAGACGAGGATGTCGGGGAACTTCTTGAGTTGCAGCAAGGGTGTGAAGGACCCTTTGGAAGTTCCAGAGGTTAGGTGTGATTTGCCTCCAAACGCCTCAGCGGAAATGGGCCTCATCTCTCCTGGAGGGGAGAACCTCCTGGATTTTCTCGAGTTGCGGCAGGTGCTCTCGACTTACGACGGGGACCTCAGGGACCCGCTCTGGTGGCCTCACGAAAGGCCAGTCCCCATGCCAGTTGCTCGGGGGGCTCATCGGGATTCCTCTCCCGTCGATGCCGGGGCCTAAGACCTTGTGTTGAGTCGGTGCCGGAACCTGAGGATTCCTCTCCAGTACTGACATGGACCTTGTGGTACTTGGAGTCTCCCCAGCGGAGTAAGTCTCGACTGGTGTGGGGGCATGCACGTGCTATTTCCTCCGAGCTGTAGCAGCAGTGTCACGCTCCCTTCGCGTGGATCAAGGGATCTGTGGCTTTCCCTCGAGGCTTTCCCACGAGGCTTTCCACGAAGTTTTACCACAGGGCTATCCACGTGCGACCGTGGTGTGAGTCGATCCTCGGCTTGAACGTCGAGGCAGTGCAGGGAAAACAGGTGTCCCTGGAATGGACGGAGACATCTGGGGGCTCTGGGAATGGTGGCACGACCCTGGAGTTCCTCTCGCCTTTTCTGTGGAGAGCACCTCATCTTGAGATGCGACGGGAACGCCAGGAATTCTTTCCAGACCAGGCAGGGAAAGGATCCCTCCTCTCGAGCTAGGAGGCGGAAAGGGGGCTCCTCTGGATGTTGTCGGGACTCTTGTGCTTCCTCGCGATTGGAGACGGGTATGTCGGGGAACTTCTTGAGTTGCAGCAAGGGTGTGAAGGACCCTTTGGAAGTTCCAGAGTTTAGGTGTGATTAGCCTCGAGACACCTAAGCGGAAATGGGCCTCATCTCGCCTGGAAGGTAGAACCTCCTGATTTTCTCGAGTTGTGGCAGGTGCTCTCGACTTACGACGGGGACCTCAGGGACCCGCTCTCGTGGCCTCAGGAAAGGCCAGTCCCCATGCGAGTTGCTCGGGGGCCTATAGGGATTCCTCTCCCGTCGATGCCGGGGCCTAAGACCTTGTGTGGAGTCGTTTGCGGAACCTGAGGATTCCTCTCCAGGGCTAGCATGGATCTTGGGGTAATTCTGGAGTCTCCCCAGGGGAGTCAGTCCACGTCTCGAGTGGGGGCATGCACGTGCGCATTCCTCCCCAGCTCTAGCAGCCGTGTCACGCTTCCCGACGAGTGGATCAAGGGATCTGTGGCTTTCCCTAGAGGCTTTCCCACAGGGCTGTCCCACGTGTCACCGTGCAGTGAGTCGATCCTCGGCTTGAAAGTCGAGGCAGTGCAGGGAAAACAGGTGTCCCTGGAATGGACGGAGACATCTGGGGGACTCTAGTAATGGTGGCACGACCCTGGAGTTCCTCTGGCCTTTCCTGTGGAGAGCACACTCATCTTGAGATGTCACGGGAACGCCAGGAATTCTTTCCAGAACAGGCAGGGAAAGGATCCCTTCTCTCGCGCTAGGAGGCGGAAACGGGGCTCCTATGGATGTGGGCGGGACTCTCGTGCTTCCTCTCGAGTGGAGACGGGTATGTCGGGGAACTTCTTGAGTTGCAGCAAGGGTGTGAAGGACCCTTTGGAAGTTCCAGAGGTTAGGTGTGATTAGCCTCGAGAAGCCTCAGCGGAAATGGGCCTCATCTCGCCTGGAGGGGAGAACCTCCTGGATTTTCTCGAGTTGCGGCAGTTCCTCTCGACTTACGACGGGGACCTCAGGGACACGCTCTGGTGGCCTCAGGAAAGGCCAGTCCCCAAGCGAGTTGCTCGGGGGCCTCTCGAGATTCCTCTCCTGTCGATGCGGGGCCTAAGACCTTGTGTGGAGTCGGTGCCGGAACCTGAGGATTCCTCTCCAGTGCTGACATGGATCTTGCGGTACTTCCTGAGTCTCCCCTGGGGAGTCAGTCCTCCTCTCGAGTGGGGGCATGCACGTGCGCTTTCCTCCCCAGCTCTAGCAGCAGTGTCACGCTTCCCGTCGAGTGGGTCAAGGGATCTGTGGCTTTCCCACGAAGCTTTCCCACAGGGCTGTCCCACGTGCCACCGTGGTGTGAGTCGATCCTCGGCTTGAAAGTCGAGGCAGTGCAGGGGAAAACAGGTTTCCCTAAATGGACTGAGACATCTGGGGGACTCTGGGAATGGTGGCACGACCCTAGAGTTTCCTCTCGCCTTTCCTCTGGAGAGCGCCTCCTCTTGAGATGCGACGGGAACGCCGGGAATTCTTTCCCGACCACGCAGGGAAAGATCCCTCCTCTCGAGCTAGGAGGCGGAAACAGCGCTCCTCTGGATGAGGGCGGGACTCTCGTGCTTCCTCTCGAGTGGAGACGGGTATGTCGCGGAACTTCTTGAGTTGCAGCAAGGGTGTGAAGGACCCTTTGGAAGTTCCAGAGGTTAGGTGTGATTAGCCTCGAGACGCCTCAGCGGAAATGGGCCTCATCTCGCCTGGAGGGGAGAACCTCCTGGATTTTCTCGAGTTGCGGCAGGTGCTCTCAACTTACGACGGGTCCTCAGGGACCCGCTCTGGTGGCCTCAGGAAAGGCCAGTCCCCATGCGAGTTGCTCGGGGGCCTCTCGGGATTCCTCTCCCGTCGATGCCGGGGCCTAAGACTGCCGGGAGCCAGTGTGAGCAAGCCCGCCCGTGACAAGGTTATGAGGAAGGAAGCTGACATACGCAAGGCGTGCTCAGACTTCAGGGACCCCTCTGGAAGTTTTTAAGCATGTACCCCAACAAATATCTGCCGGTTTTTGTGCTCTGCTTTTTCACTCTTCTGACCTTTTCTGGAAAAAGTCAATTCAGCGCGTTAGTCTTCTGCATTTGAAAGAGTGTTTCAATCCAAAAACCCTCTGATGGCTTTCTAGCCTGCCTGTAGGACTCGTACAGCTGCGCTTGTGATTGTTTGAGGCCTCCTGACCGCAGGAGGCACAGGAAGCTTAAAACATCCTAGGAATGCAGGAGCTTTCGAGGAGTCAAAATCTTTAGAATAGGACTGATTAAAAGTTTCATTTTTTGGGTCAATGCTTGCTGCCAAATTTTCATATCCTTTATTTTTAGATATAGTTGGTATATAGAAAAACAAGTAGTAGACCTGGTATTAGCAACATTATATCTTTGAGTTAAGTACCTTCTTTGTTATAACCCACTGCACATTTGTTCTATAGAGATGTAACTTTAATGCTTTAAGGAGATGCAGATTAAAGAAAAACACTTCAGGGGAAACAAAATTAACGTTCATTAAGGAAGCAGAGCCAAAAAGTGTTAACAAGCCTCTTGGCCAGAAGATAATGTAAATCACCTGAGACCTTTTGTATACAAAATGATATACAGAAAGAATCTGGGTTGTGAACGCTACATAATTTTGTGTTATCCATTGATCTCCATGTTTTATCAAAAATATAAAAGGCCTTGTGAACAATAAAGGAGGAGGCCAGGGTCCGGGGGCCAGTTTCTCGGACCAGCTTCTCGAACTAGTCTCTCAGCCTGGTTTCTTGGGACTCTGGCTCCCCCCGTGTCTTTCTCTCTCTTTCTTCTTCTCTACCTTTCCTTCTCTCTGCTCTTTACTTTAACTTCAGGCTGAATCTCCACCTGGAGTGCGGAGGCTAGCAAGGTCTACTTACTTGCCCTGGCTGTTAAGACCCGCACGAAAGGGAGCTTAAGGCGAGGCACCCTTAGATATTCAAGCGGGCGCCGGTGGCCCAAAGTAGGTGGTGCAAATTCCTTGTGTGGGATTTTATCGGCCTTCCGCGTAAACCAAGCTATTCAGCCGCTCTTCCTCCACTTAATCTTCTTACTACACTATAGTTTACAAATCTAATCTTACATTAATAAATAAACAAGTCTTTCCACGACAACGCCGTCCACAGTTCGAATTCCCTGGATCCACCGGGGCTGGAGCCCGGCATAAGACCTTGAGTGGAGTCGGTGCCGGAACCTGAGGATTCCTCTCCAGTGCTGACATGGATCTTGGGGTACTTCTGGAGTCTCCCCAGGGGAGTCAGTCCTCGTCTCGAGTGGGGGCATGCACGTTTGCTTTCCTCCCGAGCTGTGGCAGCAGTGTGGCGCTTCCCTTCGTGTGGATTAAGGGATCTGTGGCTTTCCATCGAGGCTTTCCCAGGAGGCTTTCCCACGAGGCTTTCCCACGAGGCTTTCCCACAGGGCTGTCCCACGTGCCACCGTGGTGTGAGTCGATCCTCGGCTTGAAATTCGAGGCAGTAGACGAAAATCAGGTTTCCCTGGAATGGAGTGAGACATCTGGGGGACTCTGGGAATGCTGGCACGACCCTGGAGTTCCTCTCGCCTTTTCTGTGGAGAGGGCCTCCTCTTGAGATGCAAAGGGAACGCAGGGAATTCTTTCCCGACCACGCAGGGAATGGATCCCTCCTCTCGAGCTAGGAGGCGGAAACGGGGCTCCTCTGGATGTGTGCAGAACCCTTGTGCTTCCTCTCGAGTGGAGACGGGTAAGTCGGGGAACTTCTTGAGTTGCAGCAAGGGTGTGAAGGACCCTTTGGATGTTCAAGATGTTAGATGTGATTAGCCTCGAGACACCTCAGCGGAAAAGGGCCTCATCTCGCCTGGAGGGGAGAACCTCCTGGATTTTCTCGAGTTGCGGCAGGTGATGTCGACTTACGACGGGGACCTCAGGGACCCGCTCTGCTGGCCTGAGTAAAGGCCAGTCCCCATTCGAGATGTTTGGGGGCCGCTCGGGATTCCTCTCACGGCGATGCCGGGGCCTAAGACCTTGTGTGGAGTCGGTTTTGGAACCTGAGTATTCCTCTCCGGTTCTGGCATGGATCTTGGGGTACTTCTGGAGTCTCCCCAGGGGAGTCAGTCCTCGTCTCGAGTGGGGGCATGCACGGGCGCTTTCCTCCCGATCTGTAGCAGCAGTGTCACGCTTCCCTTCTCGTGGATCAAGGGATCAGGGGCTTTCCCTCGAGGCTTTTCCAAGAGGCTTTCCCACGAGGCTTTCCCACAGGGCTGTCCCACGTGCCACCGTGGTGTGAGTCGATCCTCGGCTTGAAAGTCGAGGCAGTGCAGGGAAAACAGGTTTCCCTGGAATGGACTGAGACATCTGGGGGACTCTGGGAATGATGGCACGACCCTGGAGTTCCTCTCGTCTTTCCTGTGGAGAGCGCCTCCTCTTGAGATGCGACGGGAATGCCGGGAATTCTTTCCCCGCCACGCAGGGAAAGGATCCCTCCTCTCGAGCTAGGAGGCGGAAATGGGGCTCCTCTGGATGTGGGCGGGACTCTCGCGATTCCTCTAGAGTGGAGACGGGTATGTCGGGGTACTACTTGAGTTGCAGCAAGGGTGTGAAGGACCCTTTGGAAGTTCCAGAGGTTAGGTGTGATTAGCCTCGAGACGCCTCAGCGGAAATGGGCCTCATCTAGCCTGGAGGGGAGAACCACCTGGATTTTCTCGTGTTGCGTCAGGTGCTCTCGACTTACGACGGTGACCTCAGGGACCCGCTCTGGTGGCCTCAGGAAAGGCCAGTCCCCATGCGAGTTGCTCGGGGGCCTCTCGGGATTCCTCTCCTCTCGATGCCGAGCCCCAAGTCCTTGTGTGAGGTCGGTGCCGGAACCTGAGGATTCCTCTCCAGTGCTGATATGGATCCTGGGGTTACTTCTGGAGTCTCCCCAGGGGAGTCAGTCCTCGTCTGGAGTGGGGGCATGCACGTGCGCTTTCCTCCCGAGCTGTAGCAGCAGTGTCACGCTTCCCTTCGCGTCGATCAAGGGATCTGTGGCATTCCCTCGAGGCATTCCCTCGAGGCTTTTCCCACGAGGCTTTCCACGAGCTTCCACAGGGCTGTCCCACGTGCCACCGTGGTGGTGAGTCGATCCTCGGCTTGAAAGTCGAGGCAGTGCAGGGAAAACAGGTTTCCCTGGAATGGACTGAGACATCTGGGGGATTCTGCGTTGGTGGTACGACCCTGGAGTTCCTCTCGCCTTTCCTGTGGAGAGCGCCTCCTCTTGAGATGCGACGGGAACGCCGGGAATTCTTTCCCGACCACGCAGGGAAAGGATCCCTCCTCTTGTGCTATGAGGCGGAAACTGGGCTCCTCTGGATGTGGGCGTGACTCTCGTGCTTCCTCTCGAGTGGAGACGGGTATGTCGGGGAACTTCTTGAGTTGCAGCATGGGTGTGTGGGTCCCTTTGGAAGTTCCAGAGGTTAGGTGTGATTAGCCTCGAGACGCCTCAGCGGAAATGGGCCTAATCACACCTGGACGGGAGAACCTCCTGGATTTTCTCGAGTTGCGGCAGGTGCTCTCGACTGACGACGGGGACCTCAGGGACCCGCTCTGGTGGCCTCAGGAAAGGCCAGTCCCCATGCGAGTTGCTCCGGGGCCTCTCGGGATTCCTCTCACGGCGATGCCGGGGCCTAAGACCTTGTGTGGAGTCGGTGTTGGAACCTGAGTATTCCTCTCCGGTTCTGGCATGGATCTTGGGGTACTTCTGGAGTCTCCCCAGGGGAGTCAGTCCTCGTCTCGAGTGGGGGCATGCACGGGCGCTTTCCTCCCGATCTGTAGCAGCAGTGTCACGCTTCCCTTCTCGTGGATCAAGGGATCAGGGGCTTTCCCTCGAGGCTTTTCACGAGGCTTTCCCACGAGGCTTTCCACAGGGCTGTCCCACGTGCCACCGTGGTGTGAGTCGATCCTCGGCTTGAAAGTCGAGGCAGTGCAGGGAAAACAGGTTTCCCTGGAATGGACTGAGACATCTGGGGGACTCTGGGAATGGTGGCACGACCCTGGAGTTCCTCTCGTCTTTCCTGTGGAGAGCGCCTCCTCTTGAGATGCGACGGGAATGCCGGGAATTCTTTCCCCGCCACGCAGGGAAAGGATCCCTCCTCTCGAGCTAGGAGGCGGAAATGGGGCTCCTCTGGATGTGGGCGGGACTCTCGCGATTCCTCTAGAGTGGAGACGGGTATGTCGGGGTACTACTTGAGTTGCAGCAAGGGTGTGAAGGACCCTTTGGAAGTTCCAGAGGTTAGGTGTGATTAGCCTCGAGACGCCTCAGCGGAAATGGGCCTCATCTAGCCTGGAGGGGAGAACCACCTGGATTTTCTCGTGTTGCGTCAGGTGCTCTCGACTTACGACGGTGACCTCAGGGACCCGCTCTGGTGGCCTCAGGAAAGGCCAGTCCCCATGCGAGTTGCTCGGGGGCCTCTCGGGATTCCTCTCCTCTCGATGCCGAGCCCCAAGTCCTTGTGTGAGGTCGGTGCCGGAACCTGAGGATTCCTCTCCAGTGCTGATATGGATCCTGGGGTTCTTCTGGAGTCTCCCCAGGGGAGTCAGTCCTCGTCTGGAGTGGGGGCATGCACGTGCGCTTTCCTCCCGAGCTGTAGCAGCAGTGTCACGCTTCCCTTCGCGTCGATCAAGGGATCTGTGGCATTCCCTCGAGGCATTCCCTCGAGGCTTTCCCACGAGGCTTTCCCTCAGGGCTGTCCCACGTGCCACCGTGGTGTGAGTCGATCCTCGGCTTGAAAGTCGAGGCAGTGCAGGGAAAACAGGTTTCCCTGGAATGGACTGAGACATCTGGGGGATTCTGCGTTGGTGGTACGACCCTGGAGTTCCTCTCGCCTTTCCTGTGGAGAGCGCCTCCTCTTGAGATGCGACGGGAACGCCGGGAATTCTTTCCCGACCACGCAGGGAAAGGATCCCTCCTCTTGTGCTATGAGGCGGAAACTGGGCTCCTCTGGATGTGGGCGTGACTCTCGTGCTTCCTCTCGAGTGGAGACGGGTATGTCGGGGAACTTCTTGAGTTGCAGCATGGGTGTGTGGGTCCCTTTGGAAGTTCCAGAGGTTAGGTGTGATTAGCCTCGAGACGCCTCAGCGGAAATGGGCCTAATCACACCTGGACGGGAGAACCTCCTGGATTTTTCTCGAGTTGCGGCAGGTGCTCTCGACTGACGACGGGGACCTCAGGGACCCGCTCTGGTGGTCTCAGGAAAGGCCAGTCCCCATGCGAGTTGCTCCGGGGCCTCTCGGGATTCCTCTCACGGCGATGCCGGGCCTAAGACCTTGTGTGGAGTCGGTGTTGGAACCTGAGTATTCCTCTCCGGTTCTGGCATGGATCTTGGGGTACTTCTGGAGTCTCCCCAGGGGAGTCAGTCCTCGTCTCGAGTGGGGGGCATGCACGGGCGCTTTCCTCCCGATCTGTAGCAGCAGTGTCACGCTTCCCTTCTCGTGGATCAAGGGATCAGGGCTTTCCCTCGAGGCTTTTCACGAGGCTTTCCCACGAGGCTTTCCCACAGGGCTGTCCCACGTGCCACCGTGGTGTTGAGTCGATCCTCGGCTTGAAAGTCGAGGCAGTGCAGGGAAAACAGGTTTCCCTGGAATGGACTGAGACATCTGGGGGACTCGGGGAATGGTGGCACGACCCTGGAGTTCCTCTCGTCTTTCCTGTGGAGAGGGCCTCCTCTTGAGATGCGACGGGAATGCCGGGAATTCTTTCCCCGCCACGCAGGGAAAGGATCCCTCCTCTCGAGCTAGGAGGCGGAAATGGGGCTCCTCTGGATGTGGGCGGGACTCTCGCGATTCCTCTAGAGTGGAGACGGGTATGTCGGGGTACTACTTGAGTTGCAGCAAGGGTGTGAAGGACCCTTTGGAAGTTCCAGAGGTTAGGTGTGATTAGCCTCGAGACGCCTCAGCGGAAATGGGCCTCATCTAGCCTGGAGGGGAGAACCACCTGGATTTTCTCGTGTTGCGTCAGGTGCTCTCGACTTACGACGGTGACCTCAGGGACCCGCTCTGGTGGCCTCAGGAAAGGCCAGTCCCCATGCGAGTTGCTCCGGGGGCCTCTCGGGATTCCTCTCCCGTCGATGCCGGAGCCTAAGACCTTGTGTGGAGTCGGTGCCGGAACCTGAGGATTCCTCTCCAGTGCTGACATGGATCTTGGGGTACTTTCTGGAGTCTCCCCAGGGGAGTCAGTCCTCGTCTCGAGTGGGGGCATGCACGTGCGCTTTCCTCCCGAGCTGTAGCAGCAGTGTCACGCTTCCCTTCGCGTGGATCAAGGGATCTGTGGCTTTCCCTCGAGGCTTTCCCACGAGGCTTTCCCATGAGGCTTTCCACAGGGCTGTCCCACGTGCCACCGTGGTGTGAGTCGATCCTCGGCTTGAAAGTCGAGGCAGGCAGGGAAACAGGTTTCCCTGGAATGGACTGAGACATCTGGGGGACTCTGGGAATGGTGGTACGACCCTGGAGTTCCTCTCGCCTTTCCTGTGGAGAGCTCCTCCTCTTGAGATGCGACGGGAACGCGGGAATTCTTTCCCGACCACGCAGGGAAAGGATCCCTCCTCTCGAGCTAGGAGGCGGAAACGGGGCTCCTCTGGATGTGGGCGGGACTCTCGTGCTTCCTCTCGAGTGGAGACGGGTATGTCGGGGAACTTCTTGAGTTTGCAGCAAGGGTGTGAAGGACCCTTTGGAAGTTCCAGAGGTTAGGTGTGATTAGCCTCGAGACGCCTCAGCGGAAATGGGCCTCATCTCGCCTGGAGGGAGAACCTCCTGGATTTTCTCGAGTTGCCGGCAGGTGCTCTCGACTTACGACGGGGACCTCAGGGACCCGCTCTGGTGGCCTCAGGAAAGGCCAGTCCCCATGCGAGTTGCTCGGGGCCTCTCGGAATTCCTCTCCGTCGATGCCGGGCCTAAGACCTTGTGTGGAGTTCGGTGCTAGGAACCTGAGGATTCCTCTCAGTGCTGACATGGATCTTGGGTACTTCTGGAGTCTCCCAGGGGAGTCAGTCCTCGTCTCGAGTGGGGCATGCACGTGGCTTTCCTCCCGAGTCTGTAGCAGCAGTGTCACGCTTCCCTTCGCAGTGGATCAAGGGATCTGTGGCTTTCCCTCGAGGCTTTTCCCACGAGGCTTTCCCACGAGGCTTTCCCAAGGGCTGTCCCACGTGCCACTGTGGTGTGAGTCGATCCTCGGCTTTGAAAGTTCGAGGCAGTTGCAGGGAGAAACAGGTTTCCCTGGAATGGACTGAGACATCTGGGGGACTCTGGGAATGGTGCACGACCTGGAGTTCCTCTCGCCTTTCCTGTGGAGAGCGCATCCTCCTTGAGATGCGACGGGAATGCCGGGAATTCTTTCCAAGACGCGCAGGGAATGGTCCCTTCCTCTCGAGCTAGGCGCGGAAAATGGGGCTCCTCTGGATGTGGGCGGACTCTCGCGCTTCCTCTCGAGTGGAGACGGGTAATGTCGGGGACTTCTTTGAGTTGGCAGCAAGGGTGTGAAGACCCTTTGGAAGTTTCCAGAGGTTAGGTGTGATTAGCCTCGAGACGCCTCAGCGGAAATTGGGCCTCATCTCGCCTGGAGGGAAAACCTCCTGGATTTTCTCGAGTTGCGGCAAGGTGCTCTCGACTTACGACGGGGACCTTAGGGACCCGCTCTGGTGGCCTCAGGAAAGGCCAGTCCCCATGCGAGTTGCTTGGGGGCTCTCGGGATTCCTCTCACCGTCGATGCCGGGCCTAAGACCTTTGTGTGGAGTCGGTGCGGAACCTGAGGATTCCTCTCCAGTGCTGACATGGATCTTGGGGTACTTCTGGAGTCTCCCAGGGGAGTCAGTCCTCATCTCGAGTGGGGCATGCACGTGCGCTTTCCTCCCGAGCTGTAGCAGCAGTGTCACGCTTCCCTTCTCGGTGGATCAAGGATCTTGTGGCTTTTCCCTCGAGGCTTTCCCACGAGGCTTTTCCATGAGGCTTCCACAGGGCTGTCCCACGTGCCACCGTGGTGTGAGTCGATCCTCGGATTGAAAGTCGAGCAGTGCAGGGAAAACAGGTTTCCCTGGAAATGGACTGAGACATCTGGGGACTCTGGAACGGTGGCACGACCTGGAGTTCCTCTCCCTTTCCTGTGGAGAGTGCGCCTCCTCTTGAGATGCAACGGGAACGCCGGGAATTCTTTCCGGACCACGCAGGAAAGGATCCCTCCTCTTGAGCTAGGAGGCGGAAACGGAGCTCCTCTGGATGTGGGCGGGACTCTCGTGCTTCCTCTCGAGTGGAGACGGGTATGTCGGGGAACTTCTTGAATTGCAGCAAGGGTGTGAAGGTCCTTTGGAAGTTCCAGAGGTTCGGTGTGATTAGCCTCGAGACGCCTCAGGAAATGGGCCTCATCTCGCCTGGATGGGAGAACCTCCTGGATTTTCTCGAGTTGCGGAAGGTGCTCTCGGACTTACGACGGACCTCAGGACCCGCTGGTGTCCTCAGAAAGGCCAGTCCCCATGCGAGTTGTTTGGGGCATCTCGGAATTCCTCTCCGTCGATGCGGCGGCCTTATACCTTGTGTGGAGTCGGTGCCGGAACCTGAGAATAACTCTCCAGTGCTTACATGGTTCTTGGGGTACTTCTGGAGTCTCCCAGGTGAGTCAGTCCTCATCTCTAGTGGGGGGCATGCATGTGCACTTTTCCTCCAGAGGCTGTAGCAGGGCAGTGTCACGCTTCCCTTCAAAAAAAAGATGAAAGCTCCAGGATAAAGCCACAGATCCCTGGGATCCTCGA
>NW_017215658.1:0-23821 GCF_001704415.2 Capra hircus
CCCAGAGTCCCCCCAGATGTCTCAGTCCATTCCTAGGAAACCTGTTTTCCCCTTGCACTGCCTCGACTTTAAAAAGCCGAGGCATCGACTCACACCACCGGTGGCATCGTGGGAGAGCCCTGTGAGAAAGCCTCGGTGGGCGAAACGCCTCGTTGGGAAAGCCTCAGGGAAAGCCCACAGATCTCTTGATCACCGCGAAGGGTAAGCGCTGACACTTGTGCTACAGCTCGGAGGGAAAGCGGCACGTGCATCCCCCGCCTCGCAGACGAAGGACTGACTCCCCCTGGGCGAGACTCCAGAAGTACCCCAGGATCCATCGTCTGCACCCATCTGAGAGAGGAATGCCTCAGCTTCCGCGCGACGGACTCCATACAAGAATCTTTAGGCCCTGCATCGACGAGACAGGAATCCCGAGAGGCCCCCAATCAACTCGCATGTGCGACTGGCCTTTCCTGAGGCCACCAGAGCGGTGACCTGAGGTCCCCGTCGTAAGTCGATGAGGCGCTGCCACAACTCGAGAAAAATTTAAGGAAGTACTCCCCTCCAGCGCGAATTAGGCCCCATTTCCCAGAGGCGTCTCGCAGCGCTAATCACAACCTAAACCTATGGAACTTCCCAAAGGGTCCTTTCACACCCTTGCTACAACTCCAAAGAAGTTCCCTGACATACCCGTTTTCCACTCGAGAGGAAGACGGAGTATTTCCCGACCCACATCTGGAGGAGCCCCGTTTTCCGCTCCTAAGCTCGAGAGGAGGGATCCTTTCCCTGTGTTCTCAGGAAGAATTCCCGCGTTCAACGTCGCATCCTCAAGAGAGGCGCTCTCCACAGTGAAAGGCGAGAGGCAACTCCAGCGGTCGTGCCAACCATTCCCAGAGTCCCCAGATGTCTCAGATCCATTTCCAGCGGAAACCTGTTTTCCCTGCCACTGCCTTCGACTTTCAAGCGAGGATCAGACTCACACCACGGGTTGGCAAGTGGGACCAGCCCTGTGAGGTAAAGCCTCGAGGGAAAAGCCTCCTGGGAAAGCCTCGAGGCGAAGTTGCAGCATCCCTTTGATCCACGCGGAAGGGAAGCAATGACACTGCCTGCTTTACATCTCGGGAGGGAAAGGCCGCCACGTGCATGCCCCCACTCGAGACGCAGCGACTGACTCCTCTGCCGCGGCGACTCCAGACGTACCCCAAGATCCATTCAGCACTGGAGAGGGAATCCTCAGGTTCCGGGCACCTACTCCACACAAGGTTCTTACGGCCAAAACGGCCATCGACGGCGAGAGCGGCAATCCGAGAGCGCCCCCACCGAGCAACTCCTTTGCGGGACTGGCCTTTCCTGAGGCCAGCCAAGAGCGGGTCCGTGCAGGTCCCCGTCGTAAGTCGAGACACCTTGCCACAACTCGAAAAAAATCCAGGAGGTCTCCCCTCCAGCGCGAGATGAGGCCGCATTTCCCAGAGGCATCTCAGAGGCTAATCACATCTAACGTCTGGAACTTACAAAGGGTCTTTCACACCCTTGCTGCCAACTCAAGAAGTTCCCCGCACATCCCAGTCTCCCACTCGAGAGAATCACCGAGAGTCCCCGCCCTCATCAGAGGAAGCCCCACGTTTCCGCCCTCCTAGCTCGAGAGGAGGGATCCTTTCCCCTGCTTGGGTCGGGAAAGAATTCCCGGGCATTTTCCGTCGCATCTCAAGAGGACGGCACTCTCCACTAGGAAAGCGCGAGAGGAATCCAGTGTCGTGCCACCATTTCCAGAGTCCCCCAGAATGTCTCAGTCCATTCCAGGAAACCCTGTTTTCCCTGCACGTGCCCTCGACTTCCAAAGCGACATCCACTCAACAACACGGTGGCACGTGGGGCAGCCTTGTGCGGAAAGCCTCGTGGAAAGCATCGTGGGAAAGCCTCGAGGGAAAGCCACAGATCCTTGATCCACGCGAAGTGAAGCGTGACACTGCTGCCCTACAGCTGCGGGAAGAAAGCGGCACGTGCTATGCCCCCCTCTCGAGACGAGCGAACTGACCCACAGCGGGAGACTTCAGGAAGTCCCCAGGATCCATGTCAACACTTGGAGAGGAATCCTTCAGGGTTCCTGCCACCGACTCCACACAAGCCGTCTTAGCCGCCGGCCATCGATGGGCAGCAAGTAAGCCCGAGAGGCCCCCGAGAAACTCACAATCGGGCGACTGGCTTTCCTGCAGGCCACCAGATTCATGTCCCTGAGCCGTTCCATCGTAAGTCGAAGCACCTCTGCAACTCCGAGCAAAATCCAGAGTTCCCCCTCTCAGGCGAGATGAGGCCCATTTCGCTGCAGCGCTTCCGAGGGCTAATCACACCTAACCTCTGGAACTTTCAAAGCGTCCTTTCACACCCTCGCTGCAAACTCAAGAAGTTCCCCGACATACCCGTCTCACTCCGAGATTGAAGCACGAGAGTCCCGCCCCACATCCAGAAGGAGCCCCCGTTTCCGCCTCTAGCTCAGAGGACGGTTCTTTCCCTGGTGTTCAGCCGAAAAGATTCCTGGCCTTCCCATCGCCCGCTCAAGACGGGGCCCGCTCTCTACAGGAAAGGCGGAGAGAACTCCAGGGGTCCGTGCCCACGTTCCCAAGTCCCCAGATGCTCCTCAGTCCACTCCAGCCGGATAACGTGTTTTCCTTGCACTTTGCACTGCCTCGACTTTCAAGCGAGGATCGACTCACACCACGGTGGCACGTTGGACAGCCCATTGGCGAAAGCCTCGTGGGAAAGCCTCAGGGAAAGCCACAGATCTCTTGATCCACGCGAAGGGAAGCGCGACACTGTGCTACAGCTCGGAGGGAAAGCGCACGTGCATGCCCCACTCGAGACGAGGACTGACTCCCTGGGGAGACTCCAGAAGTACCCCAAGATCCATGTCAGCACTGGAGAGGAATCCTCAGGTTCCGGCACCGGACTCCACACAAGATCTTTAGGCCCTGCATCGACGAGACAGGAATCCCGAGAGGCCCCCATCAACTCGCATGGGACTGGCCTTCCTGAGCCACCAGAGCGGGTCCTGAGGTCCCCGTCGTAAGTCGAGAGCCCTGCCGCAACTCGAGAAAATCAGGAGGTTCTCCCCTCCAGGCGAGATGAGGCCCATTTCCGTGAGGCGTCTCGAGGCTAATCACACCTAAACTCTGGAACTTCCAAAGGTCCTTCACACCCTTGCTGCAACTCAAGAAGTTCCCGACATACCCGTCTCCACTCGAGAGGAAGCACGAGAGTCCCGCCCACATCCAGAGGAGCCCCGTTTCCGCCTCCTAGCTCGAGAGGAGGGATCCTTTCCCTGCGTGTTCGGAAAGAATTCCCGGCGTTCCGTCGCATCTCAAGAGGAGGCGCTCTCCACAGGAAAGGCGAGAGGAACTCCAGGGTCGTGCCACATTCCCAGAGTCCCCAGATGTCTCAGTCCATTCCAGGGAAACTGTTTTCCTGCACTGCCTCGACTTTCAAGCGAGGATCGACTCACACACGGTGCAAGTGGGACAGCCCTGTGGGAAAGCTCTGGGAAAAGCCTCGTGGGAAAGCCTCGAGGGAAGCTCAGATCCTTGATCCACGCGAAGGGAAGCATGACACTGCTGCTTACAGCTCGGGAGGAAAGCGCACGTGCATGCCCCCACTCGAGACGAGGACTGACTCCCTGGCGACTCCAGAAGTACCCCAAGATCCATGTCAGCACTGGAGAGGAATCCTCAGGTTCCGGCACCGACTCCACACAAGTCTTAGGCCCGGCATCGACGGGAGAGGAATCCCGAGAGGCCCCGAGCAACTCGCTGGGACTGGCCTTTCTGAGGCCACCAGAGCGGGTCCTGAGGTCCCGTCGTAAGTCGAGAGCACCTGCCGCAACTCGAGAAAATCCAGGAGGTTCTCCCTCCAGGCGAGATGAGGCCCATTTCCGCGAGGCGTCTCGAGGCTAATCACATCTAACATCTGGAACTTCAAAGGGTCTTCACACCTTGCTGCAACTCAAGAAGTTCCCCGACATACCGTCTCCACTCGAGAGGAATCACGAGAGTCCCGCCACATCAGAGGAGCCCGTTTCCGCCTCCTAGCTCGAGAGGAGGGATCCTTCCCTGCGTGTCGGGAAAGAATTCCCGGCATTCCGTCGCATCTCAAGAGGAGGCGCTCTCCACAGGAAAGGCGAGAGGAACTCCAGGTCGTGCCACCATTCCCAGAGTCCCCAGATGTCTCAGTCCATTCCAGGAAAACCTGTTTTCCCTGCACTGCCTCGACTTTCAAGCCGAGGATCGGACTCACACCACGGTGGCACGTGGGACAGCCCTGTGGAAAGCCTCGTGGAAAGCCTCGTGGGAAAGCCTCGAGGGAAAGCCACAGATCCCTTGATCCACGGCGAAGGGAAGCGTGACACTGCTGCTACAGCTCGGGAGGAAAGCGCACGTGCATGCCCCCACTCGAGACGAGGACTGACTCCCTGGGAGACTCCAGAAGTACCCCAAGATCCATGTCAGCACTGGAGAGGAATCCTCAGGTTCCGGCACCGACTCCACACAAGGTCTTTAGGCCCCGGCATCGACGTGGAGAGAATCCTGAGAGCCCCGAGCAACTCGCATGGGGACTGCCTTTCCTGAGGCCACCAGAGCGGGTCCCTGAGGTCCCCGTCTGTAAGTCGAGAGCACCTGCCGCACTCGAGAAAATCCAGGAGGTTTCTCCCTCCAGGCGAGATGAGGCCCATTTCCGCTGAGGTGTCTCGAGGCTAATCACACCTAACCTCTGGAACTTCCAAAGGGTCCTTCACACCCTTGCTGCAACTCAAGAAGTTCCCCGACATACCCCGTCTCCACTCGAGAGGAAGCACGAGAGTCCCGCCCACATCCAGAGGAGCCCCGTTTCCGCCTCCTATGCCTCGAGAGGAGGATCCTTTCCCTGCGTGGTCGGGAAAGAATTCCCGCGTTCCCTCGCCATCTCAAGAGGAGGCGCTCTCCACAGGAAGGCGAGAGGAACTCCAAGGTCGTGCCACCATTCCCAGGAGTCCCCCAGGATGTCTCAGTCCATTCCAGGGAAACCTGTTTTCCCTGCACTGCCTCGACTTTCAAGCCGAGGATCGACTCACACCACGGTGGCACGTGGGACAGCCCTGTGGGAAAGCCTCGTGGGAAAGCCTCGTGGGAAAGCTCGAGGGAAAGCCACAGATATCCTTGATCACGCGAAGGGAAGCGGACACTGCTGCTACAGCTCGGGAGGAAAGCGCACGTGCATGCCCCCACTCGAGACGAGGACTGACTCCCCTGGGAGACTCCAGAAGTACCCCAAGATCCATGTCAGCCACTGGAGAGGAATCCTCAGGTTCCGCACCGACTCCACACAAGAGTCTTACGCCCGGCATCGACGGGAGAGGAATCCCGAGAGGCCCCGAGCAACTCGCATGGGGACTGGCCTTTCCTGAGGCCACCAGAGCGGGTCCCTGAGGTCCCCGTCGTAAAGTCGAGAGCACCTGCCGCAACTCGAGAAAATCCAGGAGGTTCTCCCCTCCAGGCGAGATGAGGCCCATTTCCGCTGAGGCGTCTCGAGGCTAATCACACTAACCTCTGGAACTTCCAAAGGGTCCTTCACACCCTTGCTGCAACTCAAGAAGTTCCCCGACATACCCGTCTCCACTCGAGAGGAAGCACGAGAGTTCGCCACATCCAGAGGAGCCCCGTTCCGCCTCCTAGCTCGAGAGGAGGGATCCTTTCCCTGCGTTTCGGGAAAGAATTCCCGACGTTTCCGTCGCATCTCAAGAGGAGGCCTCTCCACAGGAAGGCGAGAGGAACTCCAGGGTCGTGCCACCATCCAGAGTCCCAGATGTCTCAGTCCATTCAGGAAACCTGTTTCCCTGCACTGCCTCGACTTTCAAGCGAGGATCGACTCACACCACGGTGGCACGTGGACAGCCCTGTGGGAAGCTCGTGGGAAAGCCTCGTGGAAAGCCTCGAGGAAAGCCACAGATCCTTGATCCACGCAAGGAAGTGACACTGCTGCTACAGCTCGGGAGGAAAGCGCACGTGCATGCCCCCACTCGAGACGAGGACTGACTCCCCTGGGAGACTCAGAAGTACCCCAAGATCCATGTCAGCACTGGAGAGGAATCCTCAGGTTCCGGCACCGACTCCACACAAGGTCTAGGCCCGGCATCGACGGGAGAGGAATCCCGAGAGGCCCCGAGCAACTCGCATGGGATGGCCTTTCCTGAGGCCACCAGAGCGGTCCCTGAGGTCCCGTCGTAAGTCGAGAGACTGCCGCAACTCGAGAAAATCCAGGAGGTTCTCCCTCCAGGCGAGATGAGGCCATTTCCGCTGAGGCTCTCGAGGCTAATCACACCTAACTCTCGAACTTCCAAAGGGTCTTCACACCCTTGCTGCAACTCAAGAAGTTCCCCGACATACCCGTCTCCACTGAGAGAAGCACGAGAGTCCGCCCACATCCAGAGGAGCCCCGTTTCCGCCTCTAGCTCGAGAGAGGGATCCTTTCCCTGCGTGTCGGAAAGAATTCCGGCGTTTCCGTGCATCTCAAGAGGAGGCCTCTCCACAGGAAAGCGAGAGGAACTCCAGGGTCGTGCCACCATTCCCAGAGTCCCCCAGATGTCTCAGTCCATTCCAGGAACCTGTTTTCCCTGCACTGCTCGACTTTCAAGCCGAGGATCGACTCACACCACGGTGGCACGTGGGACAGCCCTGTGGAAAGCCTCGTGGAAAGCCTCGTGGGAAAGCCTCGAGGAAAGCCACAGATCCTTGATCACGCGAAGGAAGCTGGACACTGCTGCTACAGCTCGGAGGAAAGCGCACGTGCATGCCCCACTCGAGACGAGGACTGACTCCCTGGGGAGACTCCAGAAGTACCCAAGATCCATGTCAGCACTGGAGAGGAATCCTCAGGTTCCGCACCGACTCCACACAAGATCTTAGGCCCGCATCGACGGGAGAGGAATCCCGAGAGGCCCCGAGCAACTCGCATGGGGACTGGCCTTTCCTGAGGCCACCAGAGCGGGTCCCTGAGGTCCCGTCGTAAGTCGAGAGCACCTGCCGCAACTCGAGAAAATCCAGGAGGTTCTCCCCTCCAGGCGAGATGAGCCCATTTCCGCTGAGGCGTCTCGAGGCTAATCACACCTAACTCTGGAACTTCCAAAGGGTCCTTCACACCTTGCTGCAACTCAAGAAGTTCCCGACATACCCGTCTCCACTCGAGAGGAAGCACGAGAGTCCCGCCCACATCCAGAGGAGCCCCGTTTCCGCCTCCTAGCTCGAGAGGAGGATCCTTTCCCTGCGTGGTCGGAAAGAATTCCGGCGTTCCGTCGCATCTCAAGAGGAGGCGCTCTCCACAGGAAAGGCGAGAGGAACTCCAGGGTCGTGCCACCATTCCCAGAGTCCCCCAGATTCTCAGTCCATTCCAGGGAAACCTGTTTTCCCTGCACTGCCTCGACTTTCAAGCCGAGGATCGACTCACACCACGGTGGCACGTGGACAGCCCTGTGGAAAGCTCGGGGAAAGCCTCGTGGGAAAGCCTCGAGGGAAAGCCACAGATCCCTTGATCCACGCGAAGGGAAGCGTGACACTGCTGCTACAGCTCGGGAGAAAGGCACGTGCATGCCCCACTCGAGACGAGGACTGACTCCCCTGGGGAGACTCCAGAAGTACCCCAAGATCCATGTCAGCACTGGAGAGGAATCCTCAGGTCCGGCACGACTCCACAAAGGTCTTAGGCCCCGCATCGACGGAGAGGAATCCCGAGAGGCCCCGAGCAACTCCATGGGACTGGCCTTTCCTGAGGCCACCAGAGCGGGTCCCTGAGGTCCCGTCGTAAGTCGAGAGCACCTGCCGCAACTCGAGAAAATCCAGGAGGTTCTCCCTCCAGGCGAGATGAGGCCCATTTCCGCTGAGCGTCTCGAGGCTAATCACACCTAACTCTGGAACTTCCAAAGGGTCCTTCACACCCTTGCTGCAACTCAAGAAGTTCCCCGACATACCCGTCTCCACTCGAGAGGAAGCACGAGAGTCCCGCCCACATCCAGAGGACCCGTTTCCGCTCCTAGCTCGAGAGAGGGATCCTTTCCCTGCGTGGTCGGAAAGAATTCCCGGCGTTCCGTCGCATCTCAAGAGGAGGCGCTCTCCACAGGAAAGCGAGAGGAACTCCAGGTCGTGCCACATTCCAGAGTCCCCAGATGTCTCAGTCCATTCCAGGAAACCTGTTTCCCTGCACTGCCTCGACTTTCAAGCGAGGATCGACTCACACCACGGTGGCACGTGGACAGCCCTGTGGGAAAGCCTCGTGGGAAAGCCTCTGGAAAGCCTCGAGGGAAAGCCCCAGATCCTTGATCCACGCGAAGGAAGCGTGACACTGCTGCTACAGCTCGGGAGGAAAGCGCACGTGCATCCCCCACTCGAGACGAGGACTGACTCCCCTGGGAGACTCCAGAAGTACCCAAGATCCATGTCAGCACTGGAGAGGAATCCTCAGGTTCCGGCACCGACTCCACACAAGTCTTAGGCCCCGCATCGACGGGAGAAGAATCCCGAGAGGCCCCGAGCAACTCGCATGGGGACTGGCCTTTCCTGAGGCCACCAGAGCGGGTCCCTGAGGTCCCGTCGTAAGTCGAGAGCACCTGCCGCAACTCGAGAAAATCCAGGAGGTTCTCCCTCCAGGCGAGATGAGGCCCATTTCCGCTGAGGCGTCTCGAGGCTAATCACACCTAAACTCTGGAACTTCCAAAGGGTCTTCACACCCTTGCTGCAACTCAAGAAGTTCCCCGACATACCCGTCTCCACTCGAGAGGAAGCACGAGAGTCCGCCCACATCCAGAGGAGCCCCGTTTCCGCCTCCTAGCTCGAGAGGAGGGATCCTTTCCCTGCGTGGTCGGGAAAGAATTCCCGGCGTTCCGTCGCATCTCAAGAGGAGGCGCTCTCACAGGAAAGGCGAGAGGAACTCCAGGGTCGTGCCACATTCCCAGAGTCCCCCAGATGTCTCAGTCCATTCCAGGGAAACCTGTTTTCCCTGCACTGCCTCGACTTTCAAGCCGAGGATCGACTCACACCACGGTGGCACGTGGACAGCCCTGTGGGAAAGCCTCGTGGAAAGCTCGTGGAAAGCCTCGAGGGAAAGCCACAGATCCTTGATCCACGCGAAGGAAGCGTGACACTGCTGCTACAGCTCGGAGGAAAGCGCACGTGCATGCCCCACTCGAGACGAGGACTGACTCCCTGGGAGACTCCAGAAGTACCCAAGATCCATGTCAGCACTGGAGAGGAATCCTCAGGTTCCGCACGACTCCACACAAGGTCTTAGGCCCCGCATCGACGGGAGAGGAATCCCGAGAGGCCCCGAGCAACTCGCATGGGGACTGGCCTTTCCTGAGGCCACCAGAGCGGTCCCTGAGGTCCCCGTCGTAAGTCGAGAGCACCTGCCGCAACTCGAGAAAATCCAGGAGGTTCTCCCTCCAGGCGAGATGAGGCCATTTCCGCTGAGGCGTCTCGAGGCTAATCACATCTAACTCTGGAACTTCCAAAGGGTCCTTCACACCTTGCTGCAACTCAAGAAGTTCCCCGACATACCGTCTCCACTCGAGAGGAAGCACGAGAGTCCCGCCCACATCCAGAGGAGCCGTTTCCGCTCCTAGCTCGAGAGAGGATCCTTTCCCTGCGTGGTCGGGAAAGAATTCCCGGCGTTCCCGTCGCATCTCAAGAGGAGGCGCTCTCCACAGGAAGGCGAGAGGAACTCCAGGGTCGTGCCACCATTCCAGAGTCCCCCAGATGTCTCAGTCCATTCCAGGGAAACCTGTTTTCCTGCACTGCCTCGACTTTCAAGCGAGGATCGACTCACACCACGGTGGCACGTGGGACAGCCCTGTGGGAAAGCCTCGTGGGAAAGCCTCGAGGGAAAGCCACAGATCCCTTGATCCACGCGAAGGGAAGCGCGACACTGCTGCTACAGCTCGGGAGGAAAGCGCACGTGCATGCCCCACTCGAGACGAGGACTGACTCCCCTGGGGAGACTCCAGAAGTACCCAAGATCCATGTCAGCACTGGAGAGGAATCCTCAGGTTCCGGCACCGACTCCACACAAGATCTTAGGCCCGCATCGACGGGAGAGGAATCCCGAGAGGCCCCGAGCAACTCGCATGGGGACTGGCCTTTCCTGAGGCCACCAGAGCGGGTCCTGAGGTCCCCGTCGTAAGTCGAGAGCACCTGCCGCAACTCGAGAAAATCCAGGAGGTTCTCCCTCCAGGCGAGATGAGGCCCATTTCCGCTGAGGCGTCTCGAGGCTAATCACACCTAACTCTGGAACTTCCAAAGGGTCCTTCACACCCTTGCTGCAACTCAAGAAGTTCCCGACATACCCGTCTCACTCGAGAGGAAGCACGAGAGTCCGCCCACATCCAGAGGAGCCCCGTTCCGCCTCCTAGCTCGAGAGGAGGGATCCTTTCCTGCTGGTCGGGAAAGAATTCCCGGCGTTCCGTCGCATCTCAAGAGGAGGCGCTCTCCACAGGAAAGGCGAGAGGAACTCCAGGGTCGTGCCACCATTCCAGAGTCCCCAGATGTCTCAGTCCATTCCAGGGAAACCTGTTTTCCCTGCACTGCCTCGACTTTCAAGCGAGGATCGACTCACACCACGGTGGCACGTGGGACAGCCCTGTGGGAAAGCCTCGTGGGAAAGCTCGTGGAAAGCCTCGAGGGAAAGCCACAGATCCCTTGATCCACGCGAAGGGAAGCGTGACACTGCTGCTACAGCTCGGAGGAAAGCGCACGTGCATGCCCCCACTCGAGACGAGGACTGACTCCCTGGGGAGACTCCAGAAGTACCCCAAGATCCATGTCAGCACTGGAGAGGAATCCTCAGGTTCCGGCACCGACTCCACACAAGGTCTTAGGCCCGGCATCGACGGGAGAGGAATCCGAGAGGCCCCGAGCAACTCGCATGGGACTGGCCTTTCTGAGCCACCAGAGCGGGTCCTGAGGTCCCCGTCGTAAGTCGAGAGCACCTGCCGCAACTCGAGAAAATCCAGGAGGTTCTCCCTCCAGGCGAGATGAGGCCATTTCCGCTGAGGCGTCTCGAGGCTAATCACACCTAACTCTGGAACTTCCAAAGGGTCCTTCACACCTTGCTGCAACTCAAGAAGTTCCCCGACATACCCGTCTCCACTCGAGAGGAAGCACGAGAGTCCCGCCCACATCCAGAGGAGCCCGTTTCCGCCTCCTAGCTCGAGAGAGGGATCCTTTCCCTGCGTGGTCGGGAAAGAATTCCGGCGTTCCGTCGCATCTCAAGAGGAGGCGCTCTCCACAGGAAAGGCGAGAGGAACTCCAGGGTCGTGCCACCATTCCAGAGTCCCCCAGATGTCTCAGTCCATTCCAGGGAAACCTGTTTTCCCTGCACTGCCTCGACTTCAAGCCGAGGATCGACTCACACCACGGTGGCACGTGGGACAGCCCTGTGGGAAAGCCTCGTGGGAAAGCTCGTGGAAGCCTCGAGGGAAGCACAGATCCTTGATCCACGCGAAGGAAGCGCGACACTGCTGCTACAGCTCGGGAGGAAAGCGCACGTGCATGCCCCCACTCGAGACGAGGACTGACTCCCCTGGGAGACTCCAGAAGTACCCAAGATCCATGTCAGCACTGGAGAGGAATCCTCAGGTTCCGGCACCGACTCCACACAAGTCTTAGGCCCGGCATCGACGGGAGAGGAATCCCGAGAGGCCCCGAGCAACTCGCATGGGGACTGGCCTTTCCTGAGGCCACCAGAGCGGTCCCTGAGGTCCCCGTCGTAAGTCGAGAGCACCTGCCGCAACTCGAGAAAATCCAGGAGGTTCTCCCCTCCAGCGAGATGAGGCCCATTTCCGCTGAGCGTCTCGAGGCTAATCACACCTAACCTCTGGAACTTCCAAAGGGTCCTTCACACCCTTGCTGCAACTCAAGAAGTTCCCCGACATACCCGTCTCCACTCGAGAGGAAGCACGAGAGTCCCGCCCACATCCAGAGGAGCCCCGTTTCCGCTCCTAGCTCGAGAGGAGGGATCCTTCCCTGCGTGGTCGGGAAAGAATTCCCGGCGTTCCGTCGCATCTCAAGAGGAGGCGCTCTCCACAGGAAAGGCGAGAGGAACTCCAGGGTCGTGCCACCATTCCCAGAGTCCCCAGATGTCTCAGTCCATTCCAGGGAAACCTGTTTCCCTGCACTGCCTCGACTTTCAAGCCGAGGATCGACTCACACCACGGTGGCACGTGGGACAGCCCTGTGGGAAAGCCTCGTGGAAACCTCTGGGAAAGCCTCGAGGGAAAGCCACAGATCCTTGATCCACGCGAAGGGAAGCGGACACTGCTGCTACAGCTCGGGAGGAAAGCGCACGTGCATGCCCCACTCGAGACGAGGACTGACTCCCCTGGGAGACTCCAGAAGTACCCCAAGATCCATGTCAGCACTGAGAGGAATCCTCAGGTTCCGGCACCGACTCCACACAAGGTCTTAGGCCCGGCATCGACGGGAGAGGAATCCCGAGAGGCCCCGAGCAACTCGCATGGGGACTGGCCTTTCCTGAGGCCACCAGAGCGGGTCCCTGAGGTCCCCGTCGTAAGTCGAGAGCACCTGCCGCAACTCGAGAAAATCCAGGAGGTTCTCCCCTCCAGGCGAGATGAGGCCCATTTCCGCTGAGGCGTCTCGAGGCTAATCACATCTAACTCTGGAACTTCCAAAGGGTCCTTCACACCCTTGCTGCAACTCAAGAAGTTCCCCGACATACCCGTCTCCACTCGAGAGGAAGCACGAGAGTCCGCCACATCCAGAGGAGCCCCGTTTCCGCCCCTAGTCGAGAGGAGGATCCTTTCCCTGCGTGGTCGGGAAAGAATTCCCGGCGTTCCCGTCGCCATCTCAAGAGGAGGCCTCTCCACAGGAAAGGCGAGAGGAACTCCAGGGTCGTGCCACCATTCCCAGAGTCCCCCAGATGTCTCAGTCCATTCAGGGAAACCTGTTTTCCCTGCACTGCCTCGACGTTCAAGCGAGGATCGACTCACACCAGATGGCAGTGGACAGCCCTGTGGGAAAGCCTCGTGGGAAAGCCTCGTGGGAAAGCCTCGAGGGAAAGCCACAGATCCCTTGATCCACGCATAGGAAGCGTACACTGCTGCTAAGCTGGAGGAAAGCACACGTGCATGCCCCCACTCGAGACGAGGACTGACTCCCTGGGAGACTCCAGAAGTACCCCAAGATCCATGTCAGCACTGGAGAGGAATCCTCAGTTCTGGCACCGATCCACACAAGGTCTTAGGCCCCGCATCGACGGGAGAGGAATCCCGAGAGGCCCCGAGCAACTCGCATGGGGACTGGCCTTTCCTGAGGCCACCAGAGCGGTCCCTGAGGTCCCTGTCGTAAGTCGAGAGCACCTGCCGCAACTCGAGAAAATCCAGGAGTTCTCCCCTCAGTCGAGATGAGGCCCATTTCCTGCTGAGGCGTCTCGAGGCTAATCACACCTAACACTCTGGAACTTCCAAAGGGTCTTCACACCTTGCTGCAACTCAAAAAGTTCCCCGACATACCCGTCTCCACTCGTAGAGGAAGCCGAGAGTCCCGCCCACATCCAGAGGAGCCCCGTTTCCGCCTCCTAGCTCGAGAGGGAGGGATCCTTTCCCTGCGTGGTCGGAAAGAATTCCCGGCTTCCCGTCGCATCTCAAGAGGAGGCGCTCTCCAACAGGAAAGGCCGAGAGGAACTCCAGGGTCGTGCCACCATTCCCAGAGTCCCCAGATGTCTCAGTCCATTCCAGGAAACCTGTTTTCCCTGCACTGCTCGACGTTTCAAGCCGAGGATCGACTCACACCACAGGTGGCACGTGGGACAGCCTGTGGGAAAGCCTCGTTGGGAAAGCCTCGTGGGAAAGCCTCGAGGGAAAGCCACAGATCCCTTGATCCACGCGAAGGAAGCGTGACACTGCCTGCTACAGCTCGGAGGAAAGCGCACGTGCATGGCCCCCACTCGAGACGAGGACTGACTCCCCTGGGAGACTCCAGAAGTACCCCAAGATCCATGTCAGCACTGGAGAGGAATCCTCAGTTCCAGCACCGACTCACACAAGGTCTTAGCCCCGTGCATCGACGGGAGAGGAATCCCGAGAGGCCCCGAGCAACTCGCATGGGACTGGCCTTTCCTGAGGCCACCAGAGCGAGTCCCTAGGTCCCTCGTCGATAACTCGAGAGCACCTGCCGCAACTCGAGAAAATCCAGGAGGTTCTCCCCTCCAGGCGAGATGAGGCCCATTTCCGCTGAGGCGTATCCAGCTAATCACATCCTAACCTCTGGAACTTCCAAAGGGTCCTTCACACCCTTGCTGCAACTCAAGAAGTTCCCCGACATACCCGTCTCCACTGAGAAGAAGCACGGAGTCCGCCCACATCCAGAGGAGCCCCGTTCCGCCTCCTAGCTCGAGAGGAGGATCCTTTCCCTGCGTGTTCGGCGAAAGATATTCCCGGCGTTCCCGTCGCATCTCAAGAGGAGGCGCTCTCCACAGGAAAGGCAGGAGAAACTCCAGGGTCGTGCCACATTCCAGAGTCCCCAGATGTCTCAGTCCATTCCAGGGAAACCTGTTTTCCCTGCACTGCCTCGACTTTCAAGCGAGGATCGACTCACCCACGGGGCACGTGGGACATCCTGTGGGAAAGCCTCGTGGGAAAGCCTCTCTGGAAAGCCTCGAGGGAAAGCACAGATCCCTTGATCCACGCGAAGGGAAGCGCGACATCTGCTGCTACAGCTCGGGAGGGAAAGCGCACGTGCATGCCCCCACTCGAGACGAGGACTGACTTCCCTGGGGAGACTCCAGAAGTACCCCAAGATCCATGTCAGCACTGGAGAGGAATCCTCAGGTTCGGCACTGACTCCACACAAGGTCTTAGGCCCAGCATCGACGGGAGGGAATCCCGAGAGGCCCGGAGCAACTCGCATGGGGACTGGCCTTTCCTGAGGCCACCAGAGCGACTCTGAGGTCCCCGTCGTAAGTCGAGAGCACCTGCCGCAACTCGAGAAAATCCAGGAGGTTCTCCCCTGCAGGCGAGATGAGGCGCATTTGTGCTGAGGCGTCTCGAGGCTAATCACATCTAACATCTGGAACTTCCAAAGGGTCCTTCACACCCTTGCTGCAACTCAAAAGTTCCCCGACATACCCGGCTCCACTCGAGAGGAAGCACGAGAGTCCCGCCCACATCCAGAGGAGCCCCGTTTCCGCCTCCTAGCTCGAGAGGAGGGATCCTTTCCCTGCGTGTTCGGGAAAGAATTCCCGGCGTTCCCGTCGCATCTCAAGAGGAGGCGCTCTCCACAGGAAAGGCGAGAGGAACTCCAGGGTCGTGCCACCATTCCAGAGTCCCCCAGATGTCTCAGTCCATTCCAGGGAAACCTGTTTCCCTGCACTGCCTCGATTTCAAGCCGAGGATCGACTCACACCACGGTGGCACGTGGGATAGCCCTTGGGAAAGCCTCGTGGAAAGCCTCGAGGGGAAGGCACAGATCCCTTGATCCACGCGAAGGGAAGCGCGACACTGCAGCTGCAGCTCGGGGGAAAGCGCAGGTGCATGCCCCCACACGAGATGAGGCTGACTCCCCTGGGGAGACTCCAGAAGTACCCAAGATCCATGTCAGCACTGGAGAGGAATCCTCAGGTTCCGGCACCGACTCCACACAAGGTCTTAGGCCCGGCATCGATGGAGAGGAATCCCGAGAGGCCCAGGAGCAACTCGGATGGGGACTGGCCTTTCCTGAGGCCACCAGAGCGGGTCAGTGAGGTCCCCGTCGTAAATCGAGAGCACTGCCGCAACCAAGAAAATCCAGGAGGTTCTCCCCTCCAGGCGAGATGAGGAACATTTCCCTGAGGCGTCTCGAGGCTAATCACATCTAACATCTGGAACTTCCAAAGGGTCCTTCACACCCTTGCTGCAACTCAAGAAGTTCCCCGACATACCCGTCTCCACTCGAGAGGAAGCACGAGAGTCCCGCCCACATCCAGAGGAGCCCTGTTTCCGCCTCCTAGCTCGAGAGGAGGGATCCTTTCCTGCTGGTCGGGAAAGAATTCCGGCGTTCCCGTCGCATCTCAAGAGGAGGCGCTCTCCACAGGAAAGGCGAGAGGAACTCCAGGGTCGTGCAACCATTCCAGAGTCCCCAGATGTCTCAGTCCATTCCAGGGAAACCTGTTTTCCCTGCACTGCCTCGACGTTCAAGCGAGGATCGACTCACACCACGGTGGCACGTGGACAGCCCTGTGGGAAAGCCTCGTGGGAAAGCCTCGTGGGAAAGCCTCGAGGAAAGCCACAGATCCCTTGATCCACGCGAAGGAAGCGCGACACTGCTGCTACAGCTCGGGAGGAAAGCGCACGTGCATGCCCCCACTCGAGACGAGGACTGACTCCCCTGGGGAGATCCAGAAGTACCCCAAGATCCATGTCAGCACTGGAGAGGAATCCTCAGGTTCCGGCACCGACTCCACACAAGATCTTAGGCCCGCATCGACGGGAGAGGAATCCTGAGAGGCCCCGAGCAACTCGCATGGGACTGGCCTTTCCTGAGGCCACCAGAGCAGGTCCCTGAGGTCCCCGTCGTAAGTCGAGAGCACCTGTGCCAACTCGAGAAAATCAGGAGGTTCTCCCCCCAGGCGAGATGAGGCCATTTCGCTGAGGCGTCTCGAGGCTAATCACACCTAACCTCTGGAACTCCAAAGGTCCTTCACACTTTGCTGCAACTAAGAAGTTCCCCGACATACCCGCTCCACTCGAGAGGAAGCACGAGAGTCCCGCCCACATCCAGAGTAGCCCCGTTTCTATCTCATAGCTCGAGAGGAGGGATACTTTCACTGCGTGTTCGGAAAGAATTCCCGGCGTTCCCGTCGCATCTCAAGAGGAGGCCTCTCCACAGGAAAGGCGAGAGAACTCCAGGGTCGTGCCACCATTCCACAGTCCCCAGATGTCTCAGTCTATTCCAGGGAAATCTGTTTTCCCTGCACTGCCTCGACTTTCAAGCCGAGGATCGATTCACACCACGGTGGCACTTGGGAGAGCCCTGTGGGAAAGCCTCGTGGAAAGCCTCATGGAAAGCCTCGAGCGAAAGTCACAGATCCCTTGATCACGCGAAGGGAAGCGTGACACTGTGCTACAGCTCGGGAGGAAAGCGCCCGTGCAAGCCCTCACTCGAGACGAGGACTGATTTCCCTGGGGAGACTCCAGAAGTACCCAAGATCCATGTCGGCACTGGAGAGGAATCCTCAGGTTCCGGCACTGACTCCACACAAGGTCTTAGGACCCAGCATCGACGGGAGTGGAATCCGAGAAGGCCGCGAGCAACTCGCATGGGGACTGGCCTTTCCTGAGGCCACCAGAGCGGACTCTGAGGTCCCGTCGTAAGTCGAGAGCACCTGCCGCAACTCGAGAAAATCCAGGAGGTTCTCCCTCCAGGCGAGATGAGGCGCATTTGTGCTGAGGCGTCTCAGGTAATCAGACCTAACCTCTGCAACTTCCAAAGGGTCCTTCACAACCTTGCTGCAACTCAAGAAGTTCCCGACATACCCGTCTCCACTCGAGAGGAAGCACGAGAGTCCGCCCACATCCAGAGGAGCCCGTTTCCGCCTCCTAGCTCGAGAGGAGGATCCTTTTACTGCGTGGTCGGGAAAGAATTCCTGCCATTTCCGTCGCATCTCAAGAGGAGCGTCTCTCACAGGAAAGGAGAGGAACTTCAGGGACGTGCCACCATTCCAGAGTCCCCCAGATGTCTCAGTCCATTCCAGGGAAACCTGTTTTCCCTTTACTGCCTCGACTTTCAAGCCGAGGATCGACTCACACCACGGTGTCACTTGGACAGCCCTGTGGGAAAGCCTGATGGGAAAGCCTCGTGGGAAGCCTCGAGGGAAAGACAAGATCCCTTGATCCACGCGAAGGGAAGCGGACACTGCTGCTACAGCTCGGGAGAAAGCGACGTGCATGCCCCACTCGAGACGAGGACTGACTCCCTGGGAGACTCCAGACGTACCCCAAGATCCATGTCAGCACTGTAGTGGAATCCTCAGGTTCCGGCACCACTCCACACAAGATCTTAGGCCCCGCATCGACGGGAGAGGAATCCTGAGAGGCCCCGAGCAACTCGCATGGGACTGGCCTTTCCTGAGGCACCAGAGCGGGTCCCTGAGGTCCCCGTTGTAAGTCGAGAGCACCTGCCGCAACTCGAGAAAATCCAGGAGGTTCTCCCCTCCAGGCGAGATGAGGCCCATTTCGTGAGGCGTCTCGAGGCTAATCACATCTAACATCTGGAACTTCCAAAGGGTCCTTCACACCCTTGCTGCAACTCAAGAAGTTCCCCGACATACCCGTCTCCACTCGAGAGGAAGCACGAGAGTCCCGCCCACATCCAGAGGAGCCCCGTTTGCGCCTCCTAGCTCGAGAGGAGGGATCCTTTCCTGCGTGGTCGGAAAGAATCCCGTGTTCCGTCGCATCTCAAGAGGAGGCGCTCTCCACAGGAAGGCGAGAGGAACTCCAGGATCGTGCCACCATTCCCACAGTCCCCAGATGTCTCATTCCATTCCAGGGAAACCTGTTTTCCCTGCACTGACTGACTTTCAGCCGAGGATCGACTCGCACCACGGTGGCACGTGGGACAGCCCTGTGGGAAAGCCTCGTGGGAAAGCCTTGTGGGAAAGCTTCGAGGGAAAGCCACAGATTCCTTAATCCACGTGAATGGAAGCGTGACACTGCTGAAACAGCTCGGAGGAAAGCGCACGTGCATGCCCCACTCGAGACGAGGACTGACTTCCCTGGGGAGACTCCAGAAGTACCCCAAGATCCATGTCAGCAATAGTGAGGAATCCTCAGCTTCCAGCACTTTCACACACAAGGTCTTAGGCCGCAGCATCAACAGGAGAGGAATCCGAGAGGCCCCGAGCAACTCGCATGGGACTGGCCTTTCCTGAGGCCACCAGAGCGCGTCACTGAGGTCCCGTCGTAAGTCGAGAGCACCTACTGCAACTCGAGAAAATCAGGAGGTTCTCCCCTCCAGTCGAGATGAGGCCCATTTCCGCTGAGGTGTCTCGAGGCTAATCACACCTAACCTCTGGAACTTCCAAAGGGTCCTTCACACCCTTGCTGAAACTGAAATAGTTCCCTGACATACCCAGCTCCACTCGAGAGGAAGCATGAGAGTCCCGCCCACATCCAGAGGAGCCCCGTTTCCGTCTCCTAGCTCGAGAGGAGGGATCCTTTCCCTGCGTGGTCGGGAAAGAATCCGGCGTTCCCGTCGCATCTCAAGAGGAGGCGCTCTCCACAGGAAAGGCAAGAGGAACTCCAGGGTCGTGCCACCATTCCAGAGTCCCCAGATATCTCAGTTCATTCCAGGGAAACCTTTTTCCCCTCCACTGCCTCGACTTTCAAGCGAGGATCGACTCACACCACGGTGGCACGTGGACAGCCCTGTGGGAAAGCCTCGTGGGAAAGCCTCGAGGGAAAGCCACAGATCCCTTGATCCACGCGAAGGGAAGCGGACACTGCTGCTACAGCTCGGGAGGAAAGGGCAGTGTTCATGACCCCACTCGAGACGAGGACTGACTCCCCTGGGAAGACTCCAGAAATACTCCAAGATCCATGTCAGCACTGGAGAGGAATGCTCAGGTTCCGGCACCGACTCCACACAAGATCTTAGGCCCCGGCATCGACGGGAGAGGAATCCCGAGAGGCCCCGAGCAACTCGCATGGGGGACTGGCCTTTCCTGAGGCCACCAGAGCGGGTCCCTGAGGTCCCCGTCGTAAGTAAAGAGCAACTGCGGCAACTCGACAAAGTCCAGGAGGTTCTCCCCTCCAGGCGAGATGAGGCCCATTTCCGCTGAGACGTCTCGAGGCTAATCACATCGAACGTCTCGAACTTCCAAAGGGTCCTTCACACCCTTGCTGCAACTCAAGAAGTTCCCCGACATACCCGTCTCCACTCAAGAGGAAGCACGAGAACCCCGCCAACATCCAGAGGAGCCCCGTTTCCGCCCCGTAGCTCGAGAGGCGGATCCTTTCCCTGCGTGGTCGAGAAAGAATTCCTGGCGTTCCGTCGCATCTCAAGGAGGCGCTCTCCACAGGAAAGGCGAGAGGAACTCCAGGGTCGTGCCACCATTCCCAGAGTCCCCAGATGTCTCAGTCCATTCCAGGGAAACTGTTTCCCTGCACTGTCTCGACTTTCAAGCTGAGGATCGACTCACACCACACGTGTGGCACGTGGGACAGCCCTGTGGGAAACCCTCGAGGGAAAGCCACAGATCCCTTGATCCACGCGAAGGGAAAAGCGTGACACTGCTGCTACAGCTCGGGAGGAAATCGCATGTGCATGCCCCCACTCGAGATGCAGAATGACTTTCCTGGGGAGACTCCAGAAGACCCCAAGATCCTGTCAGCACTGGAGAGGAATCCTCAGGTTCCGGCACCGACTCCACACAAGATCTTAGCCCGCATCGACGGGAGAGGAATCCTGAGAGGCCCCCAAGCAACTCGCATGGGGACTGGCCTTTCCTGAGGCCAACAGACCGGGTCTCTGAAGTCCCCGTCGTAAGTCGAGAGCACCTGGGAGAGATAGAGTGTGGAGTGTCTGTCGTATGAGCTAAGCAGGATTCTCTCGGACGTGTTCGACCATGCTGTTTTCACGGCGGAGTACTCGCTGGGTCTGCCGCACTCAACGAGTTCGTGCCTCGTCTGGCGAGTGGGGGCGCATAGAGCGGTGCGAACATTTCCTCACCAAATTATTGCTGGTAGGACAGCAGTGGTCAACGGTTCCACTTGCGTGAGCAAGGGGATTGTGCTTTACCCTCGAGTCTTTCCACGTAGGGCTTTCGCCACAGGGCTGTCCCACTCGTGTCCAGCGGTGCTGTGAGTCGATCCTCGGCGGTGAAAGCACGAGGCAGTGCAGGGAAAACAGGTTCCTGTGGAGACGGACTGACACATCTGGGGGAAGTCCTTGGAATGGTGGCACGACCTGCATGTTCCTCTCCCTTTCATTTTAGGGAGATGCAAGCCTAAACCAGACTGAGATGCGATGGGAATCCGGAATCCTTCTTTTCCGAACATGCAAGGAAAGGGATCCTCATCTCGAGGTACGAGCGCGGAAACGGTAATTTGTAGCTTCCTCAGGATGTGGCCAGGGCGACCATCCTGCTCCTCTTGAGTGAGACGGTGTAGTCGGGGACTTCTTGAGTTGCAGCTTGAATGGAAAGGTATCTCTTTGAATAGTTCCAGAGTGTCAAGTGTGATTGCTCGAGATCACGATCAGTGAAACTGGCGTCTAAACGTTCTCGCCTGCAGGGGAGAACCTCTCTGGAATATTTTACAGAAAAGAGTTTCGCACAGCAGTGCTCCCGCTTACGCATCAGGGGAATTCAGAGACCCGGTCTGTTGCCTCAGGAAAGGCCAGTCCCCAATCGAGTTCTTGGGGGCTCTCGGATTCTCTCCTGTCGATGGCCGAGGCTAAATCTTGTGTGAGCTCGGTGCCTAAGTAAGGAAACTGAGGATGCTTCATTGACAGGAGATCTTGGGGTAATTCATGGAGTACGCCAGGAAATCATTCTGCATCTCGAGTAGGGCAATGGCACATGCGATTTCCTCCCGGAGCTGTAGCAGCAGTGTCACGCGATTATCCAATTCGCTGCTGAGTAAAGGGATCTCGTGGCTTTAACCTCGAGGTAATTCCCACAGGCTGTCCCACGTTGCCACACGCTGTGGGTGAGGATCTATCAGAGCTTGAAAGTGAGAAAGTGCAGGAAAACAGGTTTTTCCTGGGAACTGGACTGAGACTATCTGGGGACTACTGGGAATGGTGACGACCCTGAGCTGAGTTCCATCTCGGCCCCCTTTCCCTGTGGAGAGCGGCTCCTTGAAGATCGACGGGAACGCCAGAATTCTTATCTCGAGCACAGAAGGGTAAAGGATCGCCACTCGTCGAGCATACGGGGCGAAACGGGGCCCTCTGGATGGTTTGGATCGGGGTTCTTCCGGGGCGGGTCTACTGATGGAGACGGTATGTGGCGGGTAGCTGATACTTCTTTGATGAGTCAACCAGTGTGTGAAGGAGCTCTTCTGGAAGTATGATTTCGAGAGCCGTTCGCATGTGATAGCCTCAGAGACGTCTCAGGGAAATGGGCCTCATCTCGCCTGGAGGGGAGAACTCCTGGACTTTGTCGAGTTGCGGCAGTTTGCTCTTACTTACGACGGGGACTAGGACATAGCGCCGCTCGGTGGCCTCAGGAAGCCAGTCCCATGCGAGTTTGCTGGGCGCCTCTCGGAGGATCCGTCTCCCGATCGATGGACGGAGGGTAAAGATCTTGTTGGGAGTCGTAGGCCGGGACCTGAGCATTTTCCGTCTTCCAGTGCTTGACGAGGATCGTTGGAGTATTTCATGGAGTACCTTCCCAGCGGATTCATTCCTCCGTCCGAGTGGGTCATGCAACCTGCCTTCTCCTCCGAGCTGTAGCAGCAGTGTCCGCGTTCCCGTGTCGGCGTGGATCCAATGGGATCTGTGGCGTTACCCGCTCGAGGATTCCACAGGCTTTCCCACGGGCTGTCGCACACGTGCCACCGTGGGTGTGAGTCGAATGCCCTCGCTTGAAAGTCAAGCAGTGAAGGGAAAAGGTTTCCCTGGGGAATGACTGAGATATTCTGGGGACTGCAGGGAATGGGGCACGACCTGAGTTCCTCTTGCACTTTCCTGTGGAGAGCGCCTCCTCTTTGAACGAGCGGGAACGCCGGGAATTCTTTCCCGACCACGCATGGAAAGGATCCCTCCTCTCGAGCTAGGAAGCGGAAAAGGGGCTCTCTGGATGTGGCCGGGAATCTCAAATGCTCATCCTCGAGTGGGCTGGTATGTCAGGGAACTATTTCAGTTTCAGCAAAGGGTGTGAAGGACCCTTTGGAAAGTTCCAGAGGTTAGGTGTGAATTAGCCTCCAGACTCCGCACTCAGCTGGAAATGGGCCTCATGCTCGACTGAGGGGAGAACCTCCTGAATTTTCCTCGAGGTTGCAGTAGGTGCTGCTCGACTGACGAGGGGACCTCAGTGACGCGCTCGGTGGCTTGAGGAAAAGGCCAGTCCCCTATGCGAGTTGCTCGGTGGCCTCTCGGGGATTCCTCTCGGCTGTTGATGCGCGGCCTAAAGACCTTGTGTGGTAGAAAGTGCGTGGAAACTGAGGATTCCAACATGTGACATGATCTTGGGGAATTCATGGATGTGTCTCCCCAGAGGAAGTCGTCCTGCGTCTGCGATGGGGCATGCCGACGTGCGCGTTTCTCCGACCTGTTTCAGCAGTGTCACGCTTTCATTTCACGTGGATTAAGGAACCTGTGGTTCGCCTCGAAGGGCTTTCCACTAGGCCTTTTCCAACCGTAGGCTTTCCCACAGGCTGTCTGCACTGCCAACCGTGTGCGACTGCGATCCATCGCTGAAAGGTCAAGTCCAGGCAGGAGAAAAGGTTTCTATGGAATGGAATGAGACATCTGGGGACTGTCGGAATGGTGGCACGATCCTGAGTTCAACTCTCGCTCATTCCTGTGTGATGAAGGCGTCCTGCTTGAGAATGCGACGGAAAACTGGGGAATTATTTCCGACCTACCGCAGGAAAGGATCCTCCTCTCGGAGCTAGGAAGGCAAACAGGGGCCTCCTCTGGATGTGGGCGGATACTCCGGTGCTTCCTCTCCGATGAGACGGGTATGGTGGGAAATTCTTGATTAAAGCAAGGGTGTGAAGGACCCTTTGGAAGTTCCAGATGTTAGATCTGATTACCGGAAGACTCTCACCGAAATCGGCCTCATCTAGGCCTGGAGTGGGATGAACGCTCCTGGATTGTTCTCCGGTGTTGGGCGG
>NW_017215659.1:0-13746 GCF_001704415.2 Capra hircus
TTGCCCAGTGTCAGACAAGAACTCACTCTCAAGCCCTGGAAGGAACCCCCTTCCTTCATCAAAAGCAATATCCAGGAGAAAAGAGCTTCAAAACGCTATCTTGCAGAGAAGGAAATCAGACAAGGCAATGGCAGCCCGCTCCAGTACCATTGCCTGGAGAATCCCACGGACAGAGGAGCCTGGTAGGCTGCAACCCGGGGTCACTAAGAGTCGGACACGACTTCACTGAGTGACTTCACTTTCACTTTTCACTTTCATGCACTGGAGGAGGACATGGCAACCCACTCCAGTGTTCTTGCCTGGAGAATCCCAGGGACAGAGGAGCCTGGTAGGCTGCTGTCTATGGGGTCGCGCAGAGTCAGGCACGACTGAAGCGACGCGGCAGCAGCAGCAGAGAAGGAAATGGCACCACCTGCAGTACTCTGGTCTCAGAAATCCTAGGACAGAGGAGCTTGGTGGCTACAGTCCAAAAGCAGGGCATTTCTGACGGGAAACAGTCCCAGGGAAGCTGAGCTGCTCACCAAAGGCCCAGAGCTTTGGATAGCACACCAGAGCTGTGGCTGAGGATTCCCAGCTGCCATGCCTCTTGATCCTGGCCTCTTTCACTAGATACGTGTGTGGAAAACTAGAATCTCAAATATGCCCTGGTGGTTCCATAGTCAAGAATCCACCTGCCAGTGCTGGAGATGCATGTGCGATCCCTAGGATGGGAAGATGCCACATCCTATGGAGCCCGTGTGCCACAACTGCCGAGCCTGTGCTCTAGATCCTGGAAGCCACGATGCCGAGTTCACATGCCGCAGCCACTGAAGCCCGTGAGCCTGTGCCCCTCAACAAGAGGACACACTGCCAGTGAGAAGCCTGCAAACTACTCGTTATGGCCCATGCTCACCAAAACTAGAGAAAAGCCCACACACAAAGATGCAACACAGCCAACAATCAATAAAACTCTTTTCCTAAAAAATGCACATCTGACAAAGAAACTGTACTCGAATTGTCCAAGAACACTAGAGCAAACAAGCCCATTCATAATTGGTAACGACTGAAATAGACACCTGGCCACTGAGGGTATACTGATAGTAAACTATCATACAAAAACATACTCAAGATACTGGTGCGATGCACGCAGAGCCCCCTTTGAAAGACAATCTGACAGTTTTTTTTTTTTCAGTAACCACGTGGGACAAGCACTGAATTCTGTGTATGACAAGCGGTGGAAGCCAGGTATCTTACCATTGGAAGGCAAAGTTCCAGATAAACAAAAGGAAACGTTACAATGTCCATGTCGTGGTGGATCAGGTTGGAGACATCATCACAAATTACCTTTAACTGAATATGTTCAAAGGTGAGCTGGAATACATGGAGATATATCTCCATGTATTGTCAGCTGAGCATATTGAGCTCCTACATGTATGTTTTAAATATCCTTCTCTAATAAAAGGGAACAGGAAACATCTCGATGGCCTGGTGGTAAAGAAGCTGCCTACCGATGCAGGGAACACGGGTTCAATTCCTGTGTAGAAGATTCCACACGCCCAGGGGCAATGAAGCCCTTGAACAACTCTTGACGTTTGCATGCTCCAGAGCCCAAGTTCTGCACACAGAGAAAGCACTGCAATGAGAAGCCATGGCACAGCAACTAGAAGGTAGCCTCTGCTCACTACAACTAGACAAAGGAGCAATAAAGACCCAGCACAGTCAAAAATAATGTCATGTTAAAAAAAGGACAGTTCTTTGAAGAAATGACTGAGACTAGGGGTGAGACTGTAAATATATGAGCCAGGGTCATCTTTCAATTATGAGAAATTAAAGAAACTAAAGACAACTATCAAGCTGTCCCAACGGATACAAATGAATGACGACACAGTGTTATCTGTATACACCAGCAAATAACAATCTGAAAGGGAATTGAAACAAACAATTCCCCTTCAATCATGTCAACATTAATAAAAGACTTTGCTATGGATGGAATGAGGATGACAAGACTGGCACACTGGAAATGATACATGATTGCGGAAAAATACCCTCAAGCCATGGACAGAGACTCCATAGCGATGACAAGACTTCAGTTGGCAATACCGTGGAATGCATCTGCCATCTGAAATGAAGATTCAATATGAATTACAAAAGGCTGAAAGGTGGCTGCTAAACCACAAAAGATGCCAGCATTCTTGGCCTCCAGAGGAGAATTCAATCCAGGGCAAGTGACGAAGCTTGATGGCTCAGAGGTTTTCTGTGAAAAAGTTTGATTCAAGTAGAAAGAGATCGAGAGAGCTGCTGACGTAGACATTCAAAGGGGGAAGAAAGAGTACCCCCTGCTAGTCTTTAGCCAGATGTTATACAGCCACTAGCAGTCTGCTAAGGAAAGAAAGACAATGTCTCAGAGAATGGCACCAGGCCCCTCACCCACAGCATGCATTGAGATCACATTGGCAGCAGATGAGTCATCCCAGGCCAGAAAATGATGGACATGAATCTTGAAGAAAGGCAGATTTCCAAGCAAATATATAGTTTCATTCACAGAGGTTAAGAGAACCAGGTATGAGTAAGACAAACCGGTTTGTCGAGTTTCTGAGCCTTAGGGGGAACTGACCTGAAGACAGTACATTAACATACCTTAACAAACATTTCATAAGAACAATGCATTGCTTAGTTCAAGGTTTGAGAAAAGTTAAATTCAGGTGGAGCCAGGAGTTGTCATGGCAACGCAGAATTTTCAGAGAAACCTCCTTTTACATTTGTAACAAGATGGAGAAAAAAAAAAAACGCAGCACTCTTTGGTCTCCTGCCTCTTAAGAGAGAGAAAAAAAACGTCTGACACTTGCAGTTTATTTTCTCTGTCTGGAGACCCCTGGCCTTCCTGCCTGTTATCCTCTCCAGGCCTGTAGGAAGCAATACACTCGGCTGCTTGGGAAAAGCGCGTGGGTCTGAGCTGTCTGCAAAGGGGTGAAGCGGTAAAACCCTTGGCCCCAAAGGCGAGGCTTTTCTGCGATCGCCATTTCAGTCGGCTCCGAGACTGCAAACAAAGAGGGCAGAAGACATGGTTCCCTGCTCCGCCGAGTCCGAGTTCCCTTACCTGTGGTCCACAGCCCTGCGCTCTGCTCGCTGGATGCCAATCGACGGGGACCCAGGAGCCCACGAAACGAGCAGTCCCAGCTGCAATGGCGAGCCCTGAGAGCACAACTGGGGACCCCTGGCCCCGAGGCGCCGCCATGTTCACCCGCCCCAGACCCGCTCCCGTGAGCCGCGCCCCTGACCAGCCGCCCAGGCTCGCCCCGCCCCCGAGGCGCGCACGGTGCGCCCCGCCCCACGCCCCCTGCCAGGCCAGGCCCGTGGACCGCGACTGCCTCCAGGGGAAACACAAGGACAAGCAGATCCACCCCACCGAGACAACCCAAGCTTTTTCTCAGCTGATCTGTCTATGATTTAGGGATAAAAAGCAAAGATGACCTAGGACAGCCATGATATTCTATAGAGCCAGACCCTGGCGCGCGGCTTGAAGAGGGCCCGGGAGCGCTGCCTGAAACAGCAAGCCTCTGTAGTGTAGCGGTTAGGCAGGCTGGTAAGTCAGGCAGACTAGGGTCTGTAGGTCAGGAGTTCAAGTCCCGGGTTTAACTCTTTCCCTTTTAGGGGGCGGGGGACCAGAAGAGGCGGGGCTTAGACCAGAAAAGTTTCTTTTTATTTTAGAGGTTTATTGTGAAGCTTAGGGTTAGGGTTCGGGCAACCCCCCAACTCGCTCGGGTTCGGGTTCGGGGTTAGGGTTAGAATTCGGGGAACCCCCCTCTTCTTAGAGTTTCGGGTTTGGGTTAGGGTTCAGGTCAGGGTCAGGGTTCAGGTTATGGTTAGGGCTTAAAGTGAGCGCTAATGGGGCCCATAGTTCTTTATTAGCCTGCCCTGGTGGGCCGAGGCTTGAAGAGTGCCTGGGAGCAGCATGAAACCCAGGGGGCTTTGTTAGCATAGCGGTTAGGCTGACGGCTGAGTAAACATGCAATCTGCTTTGTGGGTCAGAAAGTTCGAGTCCGGGCTTGCCTTTTTTGCTTTGAGCGGATGGGGGACCGCAAGGGGCGGGCTTAGGCCAGAAAAGTTTCTTTTTCTTTTAGAGTTTTAATTGTTAGGGTTAGGTTAGGGTTAGGGTGCCGGCATCCCTCAACTTGTTAGGGTTCAGGTTCAGAGTTCGGGTTACGGGAATCCCCTCCCTTCTTAGGGTTTGGATTTGGGTTCGGGTTAGGGTTCAGGGTTCGGGTTTGGGGTACGCGTTCGTGTTTGGGTTTGGAGTTCAGGGTTTGGGGTTCCGGGTTCACGGTTCTAGTTTGGGGTTTTGGGGTTCCGATTAGGGGTTCAAGGTTCAGCTTAGGGGTTTGGGGTTTGGGGATCAGGTTATGGGTTCTCGGTTCAGATTAGGGGTTTGCAGTTCGGGGTTTGGGGTTTGAGGATCGGGTTAAGGGTTTGGGGTTTGGGGCTCGCGGTTGAGTTTGGGGCTTGGGTTTGGGGTTTGGGGATCAGGTTAGGGGTTCTCGGATTGGTTTAGAGGTTCGCAGTTGGGGTTTGGGGTTTGAGGTTAGGGTTAGGGGTTTGGGGTTTGAGGTTCACGGTTTGGGGTTGGGGATTTGGGATTCGGGTTAGGGGTTTGGGGTTCGCGGTTTGGGTTTGGGGTTTGGGTTAGGGGTTCGCGGTTAGGATTTGGGGTTTGGGGTTCGGGGTAGGGATTCTCGGTTCGGGTTAGGGGTTGGCAGTTTAGGTTAAGGCTTAGGGGTTTGGGGTTTGGAGTTTGGGGATTTGGGTGAGGGTTCGCGGTTTGGGGTTCCAGTTATGGGTTTGGGGTTTTGGGTTGAGGGTTGGGGTTGGGATTAGGGGTTCGGTTTCTGGTAGTTGACGGTTTGGGTTAGGGATTAGGGGTTTAGGATTTGGGTTTGGGGTTGGGGATTCAGGTTTGAGGTTCCGATTAGGGGTTGAGTATGTGAGGTTTGTGGTTCGGGGGTCGAGATTTGAGGTTTGGGGTTTGGGGGTTCAGGGGATTGGGTTCATGGTTTGGGTTGGGGGTGTGAGGTGCAGTTTCGAGTTTTGCTGTCGGGTTAGGAGTTAGGGTTGGCAGTTCGGGGTTCGGCTTAGAGGTTTGGGGTGTGCGGTTTGGATTTGAGGTTTGGGGTTCCGGTTAGGGTTTGGGTTTGGGTTCGGGTTAGCAGTTTGGAGGGGTTTGGGGGTTGGGGTTTCGGGGTTTGGGGTTCGGTTTGGTTCGCGGTTTGGATTGGGGTTTGGGATTTGGGGGTTCAGGTTAGGGGTTTGCGATTCGGGTTAGGGGTTTGGGGTTCGGGTTCGGGGTGTGGGGTGGGGGTACAGGTTAGGGGTTTGGGTTCAGGGTTTGGGGTTCGGTTTAGGGGTGTGCGGTTTGGGTTTGGGTTTGGGGTTCGGCTAGTGGTTTGGGGTTCGGGGTTGGGTTCTGGATTGGGGTTCGGAGTTATGGATTCGGGGTTTGGGCTACGTGTTTCAGGATTTGCGGTTCGGGGCTTGAGGGTCGGGGTTTGGGTTTGGGGTTTAGGGCTCGGGTTAGGGGTTTGGATTAGGGTTAGGGGTTCACGGTACGGGTTAGGTGTTTGGGGTTCGGAGATTGGGGATTGGGTTAGGGGTTTTGAGTTCGGGTAAGGGGTTTGGAGTTCCCGGTTCAGGGTTTGGGGGTAGCGGTTGGGATAGGGGTTCAGATTCAGGATATGGGGTTTGGGGTTCGGGTTCCATGTTTGGGTATGTGGTTCTGGGTTTGGGGTATGTGGTTCATTGTTTGGGTTTGAAAGCCCTCCTTACAGGGAGCTAGGTGCGCCTCCAGTACGGCAGAGATCTAGCCCTGCTCAGAGCCCCGATCTGGCAGAGTTCCCGTCGCGAGGCTGCTCTGCCGGGGGCTAGCCTTGCCCAGACTTGCCTTGCTTTTTGTCTCCCTCCCCAGGAAGGAGCTGGCTGCGCGAGCCAGGGAGACTCCACTGGTGCCTTCCTTGCCTCAGCTCCAATCCTGCCTTGCCTTTGCACATAGGTGCCAGGCGTCGTTGGGAGGGCTTAGAGGGTGGTGGGTTGCACACTGCAAGGGCTTCAGCAGTGAGAGCTCTGTCAGAGGGAAGGGAAGGGCAACTGCAGGGCTCCTCCAGCGGTTGCTTGGCCGCCCAGAATCAGCGCCGCATCGAGAGCACCAGGCTCCCAGGGCCCCTGGCTGGGGTCTTCAGCCCCGCACACACGGAGGCTGATTCTTTGGGCGCCCAGAAAGTGTATGACAGACGTAGGTTACCCTAGCACTCTCCTCCCCAGCAGAGACATGGTGCAGGTGGTTGGGGCCTGACCCTGCGTGTCTGGATTTCCGCCTACAGCCCCAACTCAGGGGAAGCAGCCCCTGAGGCAAGACCTGCTGGAGGAGCCCTGCGCCCCCACCTGATAGGCGAGTGCACAGCCATCGGGAAGCGAGCCTCCTCGGGGGAAGAGGAGGCAGCCCAGCCCCATCAAGTTGAAAGCCCTGCTTGCACGAAGCCAAGTGCCCCTCCAGTATGGCAGAGCTCTAGCTCTGCTCAGAGCCCCGATCTGGCAGAGTTCCCGGCACGAGGCTGCTCGCCTGGGGGCGAGCCTTGCCCAGACTTGCCTTGCTTTTAGGCTCCCTCCCGAGGAAGGAGCAGGCTGCGCGAGCCTGAGAGACGCCACTGGCGCCTTCCTGACCTCAGCCACCGCTCCTGCTTGCCTTGCAAGGCGTCCTTGTGTGGAGGGCTTGGGGGCTGGTGGGTTGCACACTGCCAAGGGCTACAGCAGTGAGAGCTCTGTCAGAGGGAAGGGAAGGGCCACTGCAGGGCTCCTCCAGCGGTTGCTTGGGAGCCCAGACTCAGTGCCTCACGGAGAGCACCAGGCTCCCAGGGCCCCTGGCTGGATTCTGCAGCCCTGCACACCCCGAGGCTGACTCCGTGGGCGCCCAGCAGCTGCCTCACACACCTAGCTTCCCTAGCGCTCTCCTACCCAGCAAAGTCGTGTGCAGCTGGTTGCCGCCTGCCCTTGCATTCTGTGTTCCCCCCATAGCCGCAGCTCGGGGAAGAAGCCCCTGATCGAAGACCTGCAGGAAGCCCAGAGCGCCCCCGCCTGGTAGCCCAGTGAACAGCATGCATGGAAGCGAGCCTCCTCGGAGGAAGAAGAGGCATCCCAGCCCCGTGCGGCTAAAGCCTTGCTTGGACGGAGCTGACTGCGTCTCCACTACGGCAGAGCTCTAGCTCTGCTCAGAGGCCCGATCTGGCAGAGTTGCTGGCGCCAGGCTGCTCTGCCCGGGCGAGCGTTGACCAGACTTGTCTCGGTGCTAGGCTTCCTGCCCAGGAAGGAGCATGCTGCGGGAGGCTGGGAGTCGCCACTGTCACCATCCTGGCCTCAGCTCCACTCCTACCTTGCCTTTGCACGTAGGCCCCTGGTGTCCTTGGGGAGGGGTTAGGGGCCGGTGGCTTGCACACTGCCAAGGGCTCCAGCAGGGACAGCTCTGTCAGAGGGAAGGGAAGGGCAAGTGCAGGGCTCCTCCAGCGGTTGCTTGTCCACCCAGGCTCAGCGCCGCACGGAGTGCACCAGGCCCCCAGGGCCCCTGCCTGGGGTCTGCAGCCCCGCACACCCGGAGTCTGACCTCGTGGGCGCCCAGCAGCTGCCTCACACTGGAAGGTTCCTTAGCGCTCTCCTCCCCAGCCGAGACGTGTGCAGCTGGTTGGGGCCTGCCCCTTCATGTCTGGGCTTCCGCCCACAGCCCCAGCTCAGGGGAAGCAGCCCCTGAGGCAAGACCTGCAGGAGGCGCAGAGCGCCCCAGCCTGGAGGCCGAGTGAACAGCATGCGGGGAAGCAAGCCTCCTCGGGCAAAGGAGAGGCAGCCCAGCTGCGTACGGCTAAAGCCCTGCTTGGCTGGAGCCGAGTGCACCTCCAGTACGGCAGAGCTCCAGTTCTGCTCAGAGGCCCGATCTGGCAGAGTTCCTGGCTCGAGGTTGCTCTGTCCTGGGAGAGGCTTGCCCAGACTTGCCTCGCTGCTAGGCTTCCTGCACAGGAAGGAGCAGGCTGCGCGAGGCTGGGAGATGCACTGGCGCCTTCCTGGCCTCAGCTCCGCTCCTGCCTTGCCTTTGCACCTAGGCCCCAGGCGTCCTTGGGGAGGTCTCAGGGGCCGGTGGCTTGCACACAGCCAAGGGCTCCAGCAATGAGAGCTCTGTCAGAGGGAAGGGAAGGGCAACTGCAGCGCTTCAGGTGTGCTTGGCCGCCCAGACTGAGTCCCCTCGGAGAGCACCAGGCATGAAGGCCCCTGGCTGGCATCTGCAGCCCCCAACCTGGAGACTCACTCTGTGGGCTCCATGCAGGTGCCTGAGTGACGTAGGTTCTCTAGCGTTCTCCTCCCAAGTGGAGATGTTGCAGGTGTTTTGGGGCTGCTGCAGCGTGTCTGGGCTCCTGCCCAAAGCCCCAGCTCAGGGGAAGCAAACCCTGAGCCAAAACCTGATGGAGTTGCGGCCCCCCCATCCCCCCGCCTGGAAGCTGAGTGCAGAGAATGCGGGGAACCGAGCCTCCTCGGGGGAAAATGAGGCAGCCCAGCCACGTGCGGTTGCAAGCCCTGGTGGGTGGAGCCCTGTGTGCCTCCAGTAAGGCAGAGCTCAAGCTCTGCTCAGTGGCCTGATCTGGCAGTGTTCCTGGCGCGAGGCTGCTCTGCCTGGGGCGAGCCTTGCCCAGACTTGCCTCACTGCTAGGCTTCCTGCCCAGGAAGGAGCAGGCTGCACGAGGCTGGGAGACTCCAATGGTGCCTTCCTGGACTCAGCTCTGCTCCTTCCTTCCCTTTGAACCTAGGCCCCAGATGTCCTTGTGGAAGAGTTAGGGGCCAGTGGGTTCCAATCTGCAGAGAGCTCTAGCAGTGAGAGCTCTGTCAGAGGGATGGGAAGTGAAACTGCAGGGCTCCTCCAGCTTTGTTTGGCCGCCCAGACTCACCGCTGTACTAGGAGCACCAGGCTCCCTGGGGCTGTGGATGGGGTCTGTAGCCCCCCACACCCGGAGGCTGACTCCGTAGGCGCCTGGCCAGTGTGCCTGAAAAACGTGGGTTGGGGAGTGCTCTCCTTCCATCAGAGAAGTGCACAGGTGGTTTGGGCCTGGCCCTGCATCTCTGGGCTCCCGCCCACAGCCTCAGCTCAGGGGAAGCAGCGCCTGAGCCAAACCTGATGGAAGCGGTGCAGGAGAGATGAGGCCCTTTTATGCTGAGGCATATCCTGGCAAAACGCACATTCCCTCTGGAACTTCGAAATGGTACTTCACATTTTTGCTGCAACTCAGGAACTTTCCCAGCAATCCGATCTCCACTCGAGAGAAAGAAAGAGGGTCCAGCAAACCACAAGAGGAGCCTCATTTCCACCTCTTAATTGGAGATGAGAGATCCTTTCCCTGCTTCGTCGGGAAAGGATTCCTGGCGTTCACGTCGCATATTAAGAGGAGGCGGTCTCAATGAGAAAGTCGAGAGGAACTACAGGGTTCGTGCCCCATTGCAAAAGTCCCCCAAATGTCTCAGTCCACTCGGAGGGACCTGATTTCCCTGCACTGCTTCGAATTTCACACCGAGTATCGAATCAAAAACGGTGTCACAGGTGACAGCACTGTGGGAAAACCTCGTGGGAAAGCCTCAAGGAAAAGTCACGGATCCCTTTAGTAAGGCGATGGGAATCCTGACACTGCTGATACAGCACGGGAGTAAAGCGGACGTGCATGTCCCCACTCGAGAGGAGGACTGAGTCCACTGTGGAGATTCCAGAAGAACCCCAAGATCCATGACAGCACTGGAGAGGAATCTTCAGGTTTCAGCCCCGAGTCCACACAAGGTCTGAGGCCTCGGCATGGACTGGGGAGAAATCCGAGTGGCCCCTAGCAACTCGAATGGAGACTGGCCTTACCTAAGGCCACCAGAGCGAGTCCTTGAGGTCCCCGTCGAAACTCGAGAGGCACCTGTCGCAACACTAGAAAATCCAGGAGGTTCTCCCCTCCAGGCGAAATGAGGCCCATTTCCGCTGAGGCCTTCGAGGCTAATCACACCTAACCTCATGAACTTCGAAAGGGGCCTTCACACCCTTGCTGCAACTCAAGTAGTTCCCAGACATACCCGTCTCCACTCGAGAGGAAGCACGAGGTTCCCCCACATCCAGAAGAAATTCCGCCTCATAGCTCGAGATGAGGGATCCTTTCCATGCTTCGTCGGGAAAGAATTCCCGGCGTTTCCATCGCATCTCAAGAGGAGGTACTTTCAACAGGAAAGGCGAGAGGAACTCCAGGATTCAGCCACCATTTCAAGAGTCGCCCAGATGTGTTAGTCCATTCCAGAGGAACCTGTTTTCCCTGCACTGCCTCGACTTTCATGCCGAGGATCGACTCACAACACGGTGGCACGTGGGACACCCCTGTGGGAAAGCCTCGAGGGAAAGCCTCGAGGGAAATCACAGATCCATTGATCCACCCGATCGGAAGCATGACAGTGCTGCTACAGCTCGGGAGGAAAGCGCACGTACATGCCCCCATTCGAGACTAGGACTGATTCCCATGGGGAGACTCCAGAAGTACCCCAAGATCCATGTCAGCACTGGAGAGGAATCCTCAGGATCCGGCCCCGACTCCACACAAGGACTCAGGTCCCGGCATCGAAGAGAGCGGAATCCCGTGAGGTCCCCTAGTAAGTCGCATGGGGACTGGCCTATCATGAGGCCACCAGAGCGGGTCCCTGAGGTCCCTGTCACAAGTCGAGAGCACCTGCCACAACTCGAGAAAATCCACGAGGTTCTCCCCTCCAGGCGAGATGAGGCCCATTTGCACTGAGGCGTCTCGAGGCTAATCACACCTAACCTCTGGAACTTCCAAAGGGTCCGTCACACCCTTCCTGCAACTCAAGAACTTCCCCGACATACCAGTCTCCACTCGAGAGGAAGCACGAGGGTCCCTCCCACATCCAGAGGAGCCCCGTTTCTGCCTCGTAGCTCGAGATGAGGGATCCTTTCCCTGCTTCTTCCGGAAAGAATTCCCGGCGTTCCCTTCGCATCTCAAGAGGAGGTGCTCTCCACAGGAAAGGCGAGAGGAACTTCAGGGTAGTGCCACCATTTCGAGACTCCCCCAGACGTCTCAGTCCATTCCACAGGAACCTGTTTTCCCTTCACTGCCTCGGCTTTCACGCCGAGGATCGACTCACACCACCGTGGCACGTGGGACAGCCCTGTGGGAAAGCCTCGTGGGAAAGACTCGAGGGAAAGCCACAGATCCCTTGGTCCATGCAAGGGGAAGCGTGACACTGCTGCTACAGCATGGGAAGAAAGGGCACGCTGATGCCCCCACTCGAGACGAGGCCTCACTCCCTTGTGGAGACTCCAGAAGTACCCCAAAATCCATGTCAGCACTGGAGAGGAATCCTCAGGTTCCGGCCCCGACTCCACACAAGGTCTTAGGCCCCGGCATCGACGGGAGAGGAATCACGAGAGGGCCCCTAGCAACACGCATGATGACTGGCCTTTCCTGCGGCCGCCAGAGCGGGTCCCTGAAGTCCCCGTCGTAACTCGAGAGCACCTGCTGAAACTCGGGAATATCCAGGAGCCTCTCCATTCCAGGCGACATGAGGCCCATTTCCGCTGAGGCATCTCGAGACTAACCACACCTAACCTCTGGAACTTCCAAAGGGTCCTTCACACCCTTGCTGCAACTCAAGAAGTTCCCCGACATACCCGTTCCTCTTCACATTCTGCCATAATGGTGGTGTCATCTGCATATCTAAGTTGATTGATATTTCTACCGGCAATCTTGATTCCAGCTCATGTATCTTCCATCCCAGCATTTTTCATGATGTACTCTGCATATAAGTTAAATAAACAGGGTGACAATATACAGCCTTGACATACTCCTTTTCCTTTTTGGAACCAGTCTGTTGTTCCATGTCCTGCTCTAACTGTTGCTTCCTGACCTTCATCCAGATTTCTCAAGAGGCAGGTTAGGTGGTCTGGTATTCCCATCTCTTTCAGAATTGTGGCTAAGACAACAGTATAAGGACCTTTCCGATGTCAGGCCAAGGAATTGTGTTTCCAGTCATTGAGCCACACCTGATCACTGAGCACAAATTCATGAATCTCTTCCTCAAGGGGGAATGATATTCTTTTTTATACAAACTTAGTTACCTGATTTATTACCTTACCTAATTGTTCCATCTGCTGTGAAATCCCACCCCCTTACTTGTGGCAAATCTGCTAACACCTGCCTCACTGTGGGAGGGGGTCTCCCATAGAAAATTTCATAAGGACAACAACTATGGGAACGTGCGGTAACCCGTAATATGAGTAAGTCTGCCGGAAGCAAGCCCATCCATGTACAGTCAGTCTCTATGATCCATTTTGAAAGTGTCTCTTCAAGAGTTTGGTTGTTTCTTTCCACCATTCCAGAACACTGGGGCCTATATGCTGTATGTAATTTCCACTGATATTTAGAGCTTCACATACCTGTTAATTAACGCGGCTACAAAGACAGGGCCATTGTCGGATTCTATACTGGTTGGAAACCCAAGTCTGGGAATTATTTCTCAAATCAGCGAGCTACTTCATTTTCTTTTTCAGATCAGGTAGGGAAGGCCTCTGCCCAACCGGAGAAGGTACCTACTATTCTAGTAAGTCATGATAACAGGTGACTGCCTTTGCTTCCCCGAAGGACACTCGCTTTCCCTGCATCCTGAGAACTCCACGTCTCAGCCAGTTGGAAAAGCGCTTCTTGGAGGTCATTATTCAGGGGCAATTTCCCCTGGAGCCCGGGGCCATAGGGAGCGGCTCCACACTCCCAGAGAAAGGCAGAGCCACAGCCACACATCTGTCCCATCCCCTTTGCTCTGTAGGAGAGCTCTAGTGAGCCTAGGTCTGTCAGGAAAATTCTTGGCTCCTATGGGGACACATTCTATGTGTGAAACTGCATCCAGGACCTAGGGGCCACAGGGCGCCTGTTTCTCTCGGGGGCGGAGGGGTGGGGGGCCTGAAGCAGTGCGGCCCAGCAACAGCTTCCACATCCATCCAATTGCTCTTTTCTTACCTCTGATAGAACTAGCTTTGTTCCAGTCTTTGGCAATTTGGAGGCAAGCGGGCCCCACTTCCTCCCCAAGGAAGCATGGGACCTACTTTGAGTGGAAAGGCCCCTCACGGAGCTGAACCCAGGAAGGCACCCAGTCATGTCTGACACATTCCTGCATCCTGCTTCTTCATGAGCAATACTGCTATAAGCTAGGAATGTCTTTCCAAGGCTCAGAAAGGACAGGGGAGATGCATGGTGCTGCCTCTGGAATTTCGGTCCTCTGAGCAGACCTGGAGGTCTCCCCTTGAAGAAGCTAACCAGTTTCTTCCAAATACAGGCTTGCAAACACACACTGGGTGGCTGCCTCTTCTTCCCTGAAGGACGATCACTTTCCCCGCATCCTGTGAACTCTGCATCCCAGCCTGCTGGAAAAGCGCTTCTTGGAGGTCATTTTTCAGGGACAATTTTCCTTGGAGCCCGGGGCCGTAGGGAGGGCCCCATGCTCGCTGGGAAAGGCAGAGTCACATCCACAGTCTGTTCTACCCCTTTTGCCCTGTAGGAGAGCTCTAGTGAGCCTAGGTCTGTCAGGAAAATTCTTGTCTCCTACGGGGACACACCCTGTGTGTTAACCTGCATATCGGACCTAGGGGCCACAGGGCGCCTGTTCCTCTCTGGAGGGGACCCTGAAGTGGTGCGGCCCAGCAACAGCCTGAACATCCAT